>NW_027397093.1:16255783-16282831 GCF_003265705.2 Callorhinus ursinus | reverse complement strand
AAAAAAATTTTATATTCTTTATATAAATATGTACATATATCTATATACAGCTATGTGTATAATATGTAAAAATTCTCCTAAAACACATGAGTAATGAAACTGAATATACTCCCCCACACACCAAAAAAATCCTCTTACTTATAACAATTTAAGAATAATTGAATTTAGAACAATGGCTACCTAGTAGGGACAGGAAGGCTGATGATGAGAGAGAAGTAGAGGTTTCAACTGTACCGGTAATGTTTATTTCTGAATCTCTGCGTGGATCCACATATGTTTACTACGTTAGTCTTTAAAGCTCTTTAATTATCACAAATATTTTGTTGAAAAGGATTTTAACAGAAACCACTAGTAGAAGGGAAATAGGTATAGTATTTTCAAAAAAGGAAATCCAGAAAACAAAGTGGGAGAGGTTGCTGGAGAGGACAGAATACAAGAAAGCACAATAAACAAAAAACACTATGATGGTGAGTGAAAAAAAAATCAATGATCACACACACAAAAAACCACAATGACAAAAATTCCTCTATTAAATGCCAAAGATTCTCAAATTCTGTTAAAAGTCTATATCTAACTATATACTTTTTACAAAATTCTTACCCAAAGCAAAATAACAGAGAAAGAAAGAGCAAGAGTGGATGTTGAATGTTTTCAAATGGCTTTTAAATATCCACTGAGATGATTATAGATGATTGCTTTTCTCCTTCAACCTACAGTCTACTATTTTTATTTTGGGAAATGAATGAATTAAGGCTTTCTTTATGGCGTAACATTGGACCAATTCTTTTTTTTTTTTTAAGTAGTTTCCACACCCAACGTGAAACTCACAACCTTGAGATCAAGAGCCCTATGCTCTAACAAGCCAGCCAGGTGCCCCAACACTGGACCAATTCTTACAAATGTTACAAGCATGTTGGGAAAGAATATGTATTCTCTGTAGGGTGCAAAGTTCCTTGTGCATCTGTTATATCAAGCTTGTGTGTTATTTAAATCCTTCTCTGTATCTTTACCTATTTTATCAAGATAGGATTCGAAGGAATAACATTTGGTAAAATATAAGCATGTTTGTCTATGTATACATCAGCTCTGAAAGGAAATGGAAGTAACTCGAAAAATGCTTAATTCCAAGGAGGAAATAAGGGAGGGAACAAGATGTTTGTTTTTATACTTTTTGAATTATGAACTTGTGACATCACACATTCAAAAAAACTAAAAATAAATAAAAGTATAAAAGCAATAAAATTAAAAGTAGGGGCGCCTGGGTGGCTCGGTTGGTTGTCTGCCTTCGACTCAGGTCATAATCTCAGGGTCCTGGGATTGAGCCCCACGTCAGCTCCCTGCTCAGTGGGGAGTCTGCTCACCCTCTCCCTCTGCTGCTCCCCCAGCTTGTGCTCTCTCCCCATCTCTCTCAAGTAAAATAAATAAAAAATCTTAAAAAACTAAAATAAAAGTAAAGATTTTTAAAGAATCCCATTATGATTCACCTACCTATTTTTACATCACATTTGACTGTAAAAAGCTAAATGAGATCAAAGATTTTCAATATATTACAGAAAAAAATTATTTATGCAAAGTGGGAGAAAGAAAAATTCTTTTTTTTTTTTTTTAAATTTTGTTTATTTATTTGAGAGAGAGAGAATGAGAGATAGAGAGCACGAGAGGGAAGAGGGTCAGAGGGAGAAGCAGACTCCCCACCGAGCGGGGAGCCCGATGCGGGACTCGATCCCGGGACTCCAGGATCATGACCTGAGCCGAAGGCAGTCGCTTAACCAACTGAGCCACCCAGGCGCCCGGAGAAAGAAAAATTCTAATTGTACTCCTTGCTTTTCATTTGGCCAGAATAGTTTTGCTTCAATATAAAAAATACTTTCTGATGCCTTGGAAGTAAAGTTATACATTTTTTAAAAGAAGCTAAAGTAGAAGTTTTACTCAATAGCACATTTTCATCATCTTTGTGAAAATTCATGTTTAAAACAGCAAAATTTGGGGCGCCTGGGTGGCTTAGTCGGTTAAGTATCTGACTCAGGTTGATTTCGGCTCAGGTCATGATGTGAGACTGAGCCCCATGTTGGGCTCTGCGCTCATCACAGAGTCAGCTTGGGATTCTCCCCCTCTGCCCCTCCCCCTGCTCATGCTGTGCCTCTCTAAAATAAATAAGTAAAATCTTAAGATTTTACTTATTTATTTGACAGAGAGAGACACAGCGAGAGAGGGACATGAGCAGGGGGAGTGGGAGAGGGAGAAGCAGGCCTCCTGCTGAGCAGGGAGCCTGACACGGGCCCAAACCCAGGACCCCAGGATTACGACCTGGGCCGAAGGCAGACGCCCAATGACTGAGCCACCCAGATGCCCCAATAAGTAAAATCTTTAAAAAATAAAAATAAAAAAGCAAAATTTTACAAACTACCTTATGCATGCATATAAAAAGAGAGGCATCTAGAAAAAAATGCCCAAAAACATTTAAAAAGAAAATTAAAAGCCATATATATCATTTTTTTGGCTTATATATTTTAAAGACACATGAAACTCCATATACTACACCAACAGTTCATCGTTTCACTCCAGGAATTCCATTTCAAATTTTGCATGTCTTGTAGGGTAACACTGTAACCCATGGCATGTAGCCCTGTAGAGCATGAAATCTAATGTGAATATGTAATCTACTGACTACAACTCAGGAAACAAAACAACATATACCAGCATGCGGAGGAGGTTAAAGGAATAAAACAATCCTGCTCAAACATTCCTATGTTGGGTTATGGTAAATACCCTGAGATATAGGGTAATATAATTCATCTGCTTTTTAACCCTTAATTTGGACGATGAAAGAACATAATTTCCTTCCTTTCCACTTTTATATACTGTCTCAATAAGTTCAAAGGTCCGATTCTATGTATGAGCAGCACACTGTGCTCATTGCTGGACAAAGAAATGGCAGCAATTTTTTTCTTTCAATTTTAACTATACTTACTTAGTATTAAAAATGAGCTATAGATAATATATAACATAAATATTCATTACATTTTTTGAGAAAAATCACATTTTAAAAACACCATTGGAAAAATTGATTTTTTTTTAATTGAAGATAGCTGACACAATGTTACATTAGTTTAAGTGTACAACATAGTGATTTCACAACTCTATACATTATGGAAAAAAGAATTAACTCTTATTCACTCTGTAGAACATCTTTCTTATACAGAGATGCTGCATAGGTCATGCAGAGCACACATCATTCCTATCTACTGAAGCATGAACCTATAAAGCAATGGAGTGCTATGAGTTAGTTGCCTTTACCTAATTTCTTTCTTGGTCTCTGTCCACATTAATTTTTTTTCTTTTAAATCTTTTTCCCTCTAATTGAAAAAGTAATATATGTTCAACGGGTATTAATGTTATCTTAGGGGGAAAAATTACCTTGAATTTCACCATTGAAAATTAACCACTTAATGTTTGTCTTTCCAGCCTTTTGTCTAAGCACATGTTTATTTACATAAAATGCAATATGATTAAACCATTTTATATGTTTTCAGTTATCTAATACATCATGAACATTGTTCCTAGTCAATTAATATTATTATTTTTTTAAAGTATGTTCTATGCCCAACAGGAAGCTTGAACTCACTAACCCAAAATCAAGAGTCACATGTTCATGGCACCTGGCTGACTCAGTCTGTAGAGCATGCCACTCTTGATCTTGGGCTTGTGAGTTCTACCCCCGCGTTGGGCATACAGATTACCTAAAAAAAAGAAAAAGAAAAAAAGAGTCGCATGCTCTACTGACTAAGCCAGCCAGGTACCCCCAGTTGATATTATTTTCAGTTTTTGTGTGATTGGAAAATAGCCTACAATATGGATTTATTTATTCATTTAAATTATACTTATTATTGGGCGCCTGGGTGGCTCAGTTGGTTAAGCGACTGCCTTCAGCTCAGGTCATGATCCTAGAGTCCCAGAATGGAGTCCCGCATCGGGCTCCCTGCTCAGCAGGGAGTCTGCTTCTCCCTCTGACCCTCTTCCCTCTCGTGCTCTCCATCTCTCATTCTCTCTCTCTCAAATAAATAAAATCTTTAAAAAATAAATAAATAAATAAATTATACTTATTATTTAATATAGCCAATTCCCTACTATTGAACATTTTGGTTTGTTTGTTTTTACTAACATAAATAATGTCTTGATCCTTGTGTATACATCTTTGAGCACATTTCTGATTAGTTCCTTACAATAATCTCCTAGAACTAGAATTGCACACCCAAGGAATATGTATCTTTTCAAGATTTTTTTTAAGATTTTATTTATTTAGGGCGCCTGGGTGGCTCAGTTGGTTAAGCGACTGCCTTCGGCTCAGGTCATGATCCTGGAGTCCCAGGATCAAGTCCCGCATCAGGCTCCCTGCTCGGCGAGGGGAGCCTGCTTCTCCCTCTGACCCTCTCCCCTCTCATGTACTCTCTCTCTCTCATTCTCACTCTCTCAAATAAATAAATCTTAAAAAAAAAAAAAAAAAAAGATTTTATTTATTTAGGGCGCCTGTGTGGCTCAGTTGGTTAAGAAACTGCCTTCGGCTCAGGTCATGATCCTGGAGTCCTGGGATTGAACTCGGGCTCCCTGCTCGGCGGGGAGTCTGCTTCTCCCTCTGACCCTCTTCCCTCTCGTGCTATCTCTCATTCTCTCTCTCTCTCAAATAAATAAATAAGATCTTTTATTTATTTGAGAGAGAGAGAGAGAGCACGAACAAACAGGGGGAGTGGCAGGCAGAGGTAGAGGGAGAAGCAGGCTCCCCCCAGAGCAGGGGGAGCCCGATGTGGGCCTCGATCCCAGGACCCCGGAATCATGACCTAAGCCGAAGGCAGTCACTTAACGAACTGAGCCACCCAGGTGCCCTCTTTTTAAGAGTTTTGATGCATATTACCAAAATCCCCTCCAAATAGGCTATAAAAATTTCTTACTCCCACCAATGACATATTATTAGAGTATCCATGTTACTTAAAGTGGCTGATTTTTATGTTTGCAAGGAACAAACAAGGGCTTGATATTCTTTAACAATTTAAGTTTATCCATATATACTAATTGCATTGAATTCTGTTTACACTAAGATTTCTAGAAGGCTTGTTTAACTAGGTGTTTAAAGGAATAGGGTGCCTGGCTGGCTCAGTCAGTACAGCATGCAACTCTTGATCTCAGGGTCATTAGTTGGAGCCCCACGTGGGGTGTAAAGATTACCTTAAAAATAAAAAATAGGGGCCCCTGGGTGGCTCCGTTAAGCGGTCAACTCTTGATTTCAGCTCAGGTCATGATCCCCAGGTCCTGGGATCCAGCTCTGTGTCAGGCTCCATGCTCAGTGGAGAGGATTCTCTCTCTCTCCCTCTGCTTCTCCCTGCCAACTCATGGGTGTGCTTTCTCTCTCTCTCTCAAATAAATACACAAATCTAAATAAATCCTTAAATAAAGGAATAAACCTTATCTCCATCACTAATCGAATATTTTTTAAAAATCCTGCTGAGCTGGGATGCCTGGGTGGCTCAGTCAGTTAAGCGTCTACGTTCCGCTCAGGTCATGATCCCAGGGTCCTGGGTTCAAGTCCCACAGCAGGCTCCCTGCTCAGCCGGGAGCCTGCTTCTCCCTCTGCCTGCTTTGCCTGCTCTGCCTGCCGTTCCCCCCTGCTTGTGTTCTTTCTTTCTCTCTGACAAATAAATAAATAAAATCTTAAAAAAAAAACAAAAACAAATCAGGCTGAGCTGTTATGTGTCTGGAAAGGGCATGACTCTTTAATCCCAATAAACAAATAGTACGTACTTCAATGATTCCAAGATTTTGGTTTAGCGAATATCAGTATCCTGAAATGATATTTAACCACTATTGCAAATGAAAAGGTTAAAGTAGATAAGAGATAAATCTCTTGCAAAATTTGTTCCCAAACTTGAACTCCCTTTTGTATACTCTTTCCGCTATAATTCACAACCAGAAACAAAGCCAGCAGATGGATAATGTTTTCATTCACTTTTACCTTTAGCATCCATTAACTCACCTAAATGTTTGTAATGGTGATTGTGAGCTTGTAATAAAACCTTTACTCGATCCAAAGGAGCAACTGTTGTTTTGGCACAGCATCCGGCAATACCTAAAAAATTTTTAAACAGTCAGGATGAAATTGCGTAGCATTTCTTTCCACATGGAAACCGTTATTCATTCAGCCGGCACACCTTCTGATTTCTAATTTGGTCTCCATGGGTAGAACTGCCCAGTTGCAGGGATATGCAGATGATTGGCCCCCATTCCCTGTAACTTAATAATTGAGTATGTCAGACATAAAAATAAATTTGAAGAGTGTAAATCTTCCCCCTAATACCTGATGAGCACTGGGAATCTTGCTAAATGTAGTTATGGAGACAGACACCTGAAGGTTTTTACCCAGCTATGAGGCTCTGTTTCAAGTAACCTCTTCTTCTGGATGACTCTCATTGAAACAACCAACTTTTACCCATAACAGTCAGCATACCCATATATATTCAGCAATTATGTATTTGGTCCCTACCATGTGCCACTGTGCAGACATACAGATGACAGTAATGTGTGCACATGGGCTTTAGTGTAGGTCAGAATCCAGGGCAGCCCTACTAGCTTGACTTGCTTCTTCTAAGACAATAATATATGAAGACTCTCTCTGCTATAGACTGTGTCCTCCCAAATTCATATGTTGAAAACTAATTCCCACTGTGATGGTATTTAGAGGTGAGGCTTTTGGGAATTGATGAGGTCAGCAGGGTGGAGCCCTCGTGAACAAGATTAATGCCTTTATAAAAGCCCAGAGAAATCCCTGGCCCCTTCCACCATGTGAAAACACTGAGAAGGTATCACCATGTGAAAACACAAAGAGGGGCGCCTGGGTGGCTCAGATAGTTGGGCGTCTGCCTTCGGCTCGGGTCATGATCCCGGGGTCCTCAATCCCAGGAGCCACATCAGGCTCCTGGCTCAGCAGGGGGCCTGCTTCTCCCTCTCCCTCTGCCTCTCTCCCTGCTCATGCTTTCTCTTCTCTCTCTCTGTATCTCTGTGTCCCAAATGAATAAATAAAATCCTTTAAAAGAAAAAAAAAAAAGAAAGAAAGAAAACACAAAGAGAAGGTGCCGTCTATGAGGAAGCAGGTCCTCACCAAACACCAAATCTCCTGACACCATGATTTGGCTTTCCCAGCTTCCAGAACTATAACAAATAAATATAACTATAACAAATAAGTGTCTGGAGCTTCCAGGTTGATAAAAAGGAAGTAAGAAAGGAAAGAAGGAAGGAAAAAGTTGTTTATAAAACACCCAGATTTTGATATTTTTGTTTAGTAGCCCAAACAGACGAAGAAAATTTTGTAAAGTACCTTACATGTTATAAGCACTCGATAAAATAGGCTGTTACATTATAAAAAGGTGGATAAAAAGTCTCTGGTGTCTTACTATGATTACATTAAGCTCTTCACTATTGCATATTTGATCCAGAAGTTACAAGAGGACTGGGATTTTGTGGGTCGCCTTTATTACTATACTGCCAGAGACCAGTACAGGGCCTGGCACATAACAGGCACTCAGTGTCTATTTAATGAATGAATGTAGGGGCACCTGGGTGGCTCAATCAGCTAAGCGTCTGCCTGCAGCTCAGGTCATGATCCCAGGGTCCTGGGATTGAGCCCCACATCGGGCTCCCTGCTCAGCAGGGAGTTTGCTTCTCTCTCTCCCTCTCCCCCAGCTCCTGCTCACTCTCCCTCTCGTTCTAAAATAAATAGGATTTTTTTTTAAAAATGAATGTAGAGTTTTACTTCACAATTTTTTTATTTTTTTTTTAAATATTTTATTTAGTTATTTGGGGGAGAGAGAGAGAGAGCACACGAGCAGGGGGCAGAGGGAGAGGGAGAAGCAGACTCCCTTGCTGAGAAGGGAGCCTGACGTAGGGTTCAATCCCAGGACCCTGGCTGGGCTCATGACCTTAGCCAAAGGCAGAAGGTAGGGGCGCCTGGGTGGCTCAGTTGTTAAGCATCTGCCTTTGATTCGGGTCATGATTCCAGGATCCTGGGAGCGAGCCCTGCATCGGGCTCCCTGCTCCGTGGGAAGCCTGCTTCTCCCTCTCCCACTCCCCTTGCTTGTGTTCCCTCTCTCGCTGTCTCTCTCTCTGTCAAAAAAAAAAAAAAAAAAAAAAAAAAGGCAGAAGGCAGACATTTAATGGACTGAGCCACCCAGACACCCCTACAAACTTTTTAAAATGTGAGACAAGGGTCGCCTGGGTGGCTCAGCCAGTTAAGCATCTGCCTTCAGCTCAGGTCATGATCCCAGGGTCCTGGGATAGAGCCCCGCATCAGGCTCCCTGCTCAGTGGAGAGCCTGCTTCTCCCTCTCCCTCTGTCGCTCCCCCTGCTTGTGCACTGTCTCTCTCTCTCTAATAAATAAATAAAATCTTAAAAAAAAAAAGTGAGACAAAATCACTCAAAATCCACACATTTATTTAATAGCCTACCATGTAACTAATATTAATTAAAATTCATATTCTGAGATATCCAAAAATAAAATACCTATTTGTATTCAAATATTAAATCCACATATAAGTTTCTATATCAAGCTTCTTTTATCTGAACTAATGAAAATCATAGTCATGACTACTCAAAATTGAGAAGAAACTAAAAATAATTTGCATTTGGGTATATTTGGTTTCAGAACATTATACTATCTTCTCAGTCATGAACTAACCATATAATGAAATTATTCAGAATATGTTCAATAAGTAGTTTCCTTTGATAGTATCTTAACTCAATCACATTACTTTATAGTTCAATTAATCATTACAACAATCCATTGAGTTAAGTCATGCAGCTTTTATCTTCCTTTTGAGCAAATGAGGTTAAGATAGTGGCCAAGGCCACTGCTAATCAACAATAGTTAAGTTTTGAGTATTTACCTTGTACCAGGTACTAGGCTAAGAGATTTTTTTTTTAAGATTTTATTTATTTATTTGACAGAGTGAGAGAGCACAAGCAGAGGGAGTGGCAGGCAGAGGGAGAGGGAGAAGCAGGCTCTCCACCAAGCAGGGAGCCCCACGTGGGGCTTGATCCCAGGGTGACCTGAGCTGAAGGCAGACGCCCAACTGATTGAGCCACCCAGGCATCCCTAGGCTAAGAGATTTAACTCAGAACACTATGCCAAGGCTTTTATGGATACTATCTCATTTAATCACTACAACCTTCTAAACAAGGATATCTTTTCCCATTTAAAGGATGTGAAGGGGCGCCTGGGTGGCTCAGTCGTTAAGCGTCGGTCATGATCCCAGGGTCTAGGGTCCTAGGATCCTAGGATCCAGCCCCGCATCGGGCTCCCTGCTCCGCGGGAAGCCTGCTTCTCCCTCTCCTACTCCCCCTGCTTGTGTTCCTGCTCTCGCGGTCTCTGTCAAATAAATCAAGAAAGAAAGAGAGAGGGCGCCTGGGTGGCTCAGTTGGTTAAGCGACTGCCTTTGGCTCAGGTCATGATCCTGGAGTCCCGGGATCGAGTCCCACATCGGGCTCCCTGCTCAGCAGGGAGTCTGCTTCTCCCTCTGACCCTCTTCCCTCTCATGCTCTCTATCTCTCATTCTCTCCCTCTCAAATAAATAAATAAAATCTTTAAAAAAAAAAGAAAGAGAAAGAAAGAAAGAAAGGAAGGAAGGATGTGAAAACTGAGGCACAGGGAGGCTTAAAGTAACTTGCCCAAAGGTACTTTGTTGTATCACTTGGACAAGGAATTCATTCAAAATTATTCACACTTTCTAAAAATCTGAAGCAGCACTTTACCAAGAGACACAAATGGCCAAAAAGGATATGAAAAGATATTCAGCATCATTAGTCATCAGGGAAATGCAAATTAAAACCACAATCACATACCTTTAAACATCTATTTAAAGAGAAACACACAATTACACAAACACAAAGGACACAAACTCTGATAACAGCAAGTATTGACAAGATAGTGGGGATACAAAATGGAACAGACACTTTAGAAAAGAGTTTGGTGAGCTCCCGGGTGGCTCAGTTGGTTAAGCCACTGCCTTCGGCTCAGGTCATGATCCTGGGGTCTCAGGATCAAGCCCCCATCAGGGTCCCTGCTCAGTGGGCAGCCTGCTTCTCCCTCTGACCCTCCCCCCTCGTGCTCTCTCTCTCAAGTAAATAAATAAAATCTTAAAAAAAAAAAAAAAAAGAAAAGAGTTTGGCAATTCCTACTTCACTCCAAATAAAACTTGGAATCTTTACAATTGTTTGGGAAGCCTTTCATTCAGCCTCCCATCACCTCTAACCTCCTTCCCCCATCAACACTTGGCTCCAGCTACATAACTTTGCTTAAAGCCTGAAATGCTCCTCTTGAGACATCAACTTGCAAACTCCCTCACTACCTCAAGTCTGCTCAAGTGTCATCCTCTCCAAGAGATTTATCATGACTGTCCTAATTAACATTGCACCCACTCAGCCTCTGCATTTCCTTGCGCCATTCTCCTTTTTACTTCTTCCCATTGCATTCATCACCTTCTAACGTACTATATAACTTACTTTCTCATTTTACTTATTCTCTTTCTCCCCTCAACTCTTCAATCAATGTAAACTCCAGGATCTTTGTTTTGTTCCCTGATACACACTGAGCATGTAGCAGGCACTCATATTCTTTGTATAAATGAATGAATGCCGTTTTTATCAGAACAAAATAAATTCTTAATACTACTGCACCCTACAGATATTCTTTCTAAAAGCCCTTATAATGTGGAATTGTAAAAATTCCCACCTTAGCAAGTAATTAAGTGTTGACAACCCAATCAATTAAGAGAGGGTAGAGATTGAAAACACTTCTTTATAGGAAAGCAGAGGAAGTTTCTGAGAGACAATTAGGAACTTTCTGGCCTCACAGTGGCACGGATAGAAGGGCTTCCCCAGCTACCTGTCATGTAGCTATGGAACACTTTGCTAGAATCACTGGAACCAGTTTTGCACAATTTCCCAGTCAACTTTTAAAAAGCTGACCTCCAATATTTGCTTTCTTTAAAGCAAACGGCAAAATCCAGTTCTACACTGTGTCATTTATAGTCTTTATAAAAGAAAGGGGTACCCGGCATGTTTCACGGAAACCCTGGAGTCTTTGCAAAGGACTAAGCTCTTTTCCCTACCATCCAACCCCGAAGAATGGTGCTTGGTTCAGCCTGTCCACCTCCCCAGCGGCTCCCTGACAGCTCGAGGCCCTTCCTCCCCAGGATCCTGCTGTCACTAGTCAAGTGATTATTAGAGTTACAACAGGTCAGAGCAAATAGCGGAGCACTGAAGCAGCCAGAGTCCAAGAACGTCACTGCGGCCGCAAGCACCGTATCTGCCCCGGATCCCGCCCTGCCACCCCAGCACGGCCGGGTCCCCCCGGCTGACACCCACCTCCAGCCAGAAAGGAGCGCAGCCAGTAGAAGTCCCGACGGGCGGTGGGCCCTCCGGCTCCTGCCGCCTGCGGCATCGCGGGAGGGGGGTCCGCCGCTGCCAAGGCCGCCGCTGCCGCCATCAGGACCAGTGCCGCGTCGGGAACTCTGGTCGCCAATTTACAAGCCACGCGCTGGGGCCATGGCCACAGCGGGCGGTGACAGAGCACCGACCGCCGCGCGGGCGGGACGGAATAACACCCGGCTGCGCGACGCGGGCTGATGGCGTACGCCAGGGGGCGGGGCCTGGGCGCGGGTCCCAAGTGGGAGTCACCCGCGCTTGCCACCTCCCCCACCCAGCGTCGCCCCACTACCCTACTCCCGGCCTCGCTTTCCAGGCCTCTTCTGTTCTAACGGAAGAGAAGCGTGGCCCCGAGGGAGGTCCCACCAAAACCCCACCACTTCAGAGAGCTCGCCCCGGTCCATTGACTTTAACTGCCCATCCGGCTGTCTTCTGAACTACGTCAGATGAATCCTTTCCAGAACCAGTCTTTGGTTCCTCTCTGCTCTTTCCAGGAACCTCGGAAATTGCACCATTTCCCACCAAATCAGTTCTGCCTTCACAGAGCTTCTCACTGAACCTCAGTTTCTGCCCTTCCTAACCCACCTATTAATCTTCCACTCCACCCCATCACCTCTGTCAAAGAAATATTGCTAAAGCAGATTGTTCTTTCTTTGGGGCCCTACAAATTACACAAATACTTTTGCCTTGTCAAGCCTTTCTGAATCTGTGCCTTGTGCTTAGCTCTCAAATCCCACTGAGCTCTACTCCCCACTCCAGTCTCAGTCCTAAACTCTTAGAAACTCCCTAGTTCCTTCTCCCTTCCCCCATTGTATTCCAAGACTCTATTACTTAACTACTCTATAGGGGCACAATTCTCTTACTGTGAGCCCCTCATCACTTCCCAGGCTGGGCAAAATCATTCCTATTCTTTATAACCAAAGTTGTTCTGAACTTGTATCGTCTTTCAGAAACTATCTTTTATGATTTTCCTCAATACTTATTCCAACCTTTCCTGTTATTGGCACTGGTGTCTTCTTTCTCTTTCTATGGATATGCTTCTGTAAGGTGTTTCTAGCCAAATGTAGTCACTAATGATGAGTCCAGATTTAAATTTTATCTTTCCCCATGTTCCCAATTTTCGATTTCCGCTGGAAAATACAGACCCATATAATAGTATCATTATTTATATTTTACATGTCTAATGACAAGAATCAAAAGCTCCCCAGAATAGAATGATTGTACATTGTAAATGTAACTAATGCTACTAAATTGTACAATTAAAAATGGTTAAAATTGTAAATTTTAAATGAAGTGTATTTTACACAATAAAAAAATTCAAAGAGGGGCGCCTGCATGGCTCAGTCCTTAAGCGTCTGCCTTCGGCTCGGGTCATGATCCCAAGGTCCTGGAATCGAGCCCCGCATCAGTCTCCCTGCTCCGTGGGAAGCCTGCTTCTCCCTCTCCCACTCCCCCTGCTTGTGTACCCTCTCTCACTGTGTGTCTCTCTCTCTGTCAAATAAATAAAATCTTCAAAAAAAATTTTTTTCCAAAGAAAAAACTCATTTTTTTTTTAGTGTAACAACAAAGGAAAAATTTCTGTATTTTGGGGGTGCCTAGCTGGCTCAGTCAGTAGATTGTGCAACTCTTGATCTCAGGGTTGTGAGTTCGAGCCCCACATTGGGTGTAGAGATTACTTAAAATTAAATCTTAAAAAAAAATTATATGATTTCACTCATATGTGGAATTTAAGAAACAAAACAGAGGATCATAGGGGAAGGGAGGGAAAAATAAAATAAGATGAAATCAGAGAGGGAACCAAACTGTAAGAGACTTTTTTTTTTAAGATTTTATTTATTTATTTGTCAGAGAGAGAGAAAGAGAGAGCAAGCACAAGCAGGAGGAGGGGCAGAGGGAGAAGCAGACTCCCTGCTGAGCAGGGAGCCTGATGCAGGACTCGATCCCAGGACCCTGGGATCATTACTAGAGCGGAAGGCAGCTGCTTAACTGACTGAGCCACCCAGGAGTCCCATTCTTTTTTTTTTTTTAAGATTTTATTTATTTCTTTGAAAGAGAGAGAAAGAGCTGGAGAGAGGGGCAGAGGGAGAAGCAGACTCCTCGACAAGCAGTGAGCCCGATGAGGGGCTTGATGCAGGGCTTGATGTGGGCCTCTATCCCAGGACCCTGAGATCATGACCTGAACCCAAGGCATAGGCTTAACAGACTGAGCCACCCAGGTGCCCCCAAAAGACTCTTATCTATAGGAAACAAATTGAGGGGTGCTGGAGGAGAGGCAGATGTGGAATGGGGTAACTGGGTGATGGGCATTAAGGAGGGCACTTGATGTAATGAGCACTGGGTGTTATATGTAACTGATGAATCACTAAACTCTACCTCTGAAACTAATAATACACTATATGTTAATTAATTGAATTTAAATAAAATTAAAAAACACAAATTTCTGCATTTTCATATTACCTAACTAGCAAAACTGCCCTATTCCTATTGCTAACATGTATTTTTCCTGTCCTGTAAGCCATTATGGTACGTCTTTTCTCTCCCATTTCCATTTCCAATGAGATGCACCTTACAAGTTTAACTTATCATGTAATGGCTCCCAACTCCAAAACTCAATCCAGTTGAAGGATGGAAAGTTGATATAAAAGACAACTGACAAGGCACCTGGGTGGCACAGTCCATTAAGCACCCAACTCTTGGTTTTGGCTCAGGTTGTGAGATTGACCCCGTGTGTGCTTAAATTTCTCTCCCCCTATGCCCCTTACCCCTCATCGCGTGCATGCACTCACACTGTCTCTCTCTAATAAATGAATAAATCTTAAAAAAAAGATAACTGACAAGTCTAGTGATTTCAACATCCAATTACTTCTCCATCTATGCAACTGGTTGCTACTAAACTACCCAATCTACAGATGTCATAGTGTCCCAGGGCTCAGTCAGCGGGTCTCTTCTATAATTACACTCACTATGGGAGATCTCACCCAACCTCACAGTTTTATTTTTTATTATTATTTTGTTATATTTTATTTATTTTTTTAAGTAAATTCTATGCCCCCTGTGGGGCTCAAACTCACAACCCCTGAGATCAAGAGTCACATGCTCTATGGACTAAGCCAGCCAGGTGCCACTATATTTTATTTTATTTTTCACAATATAGTGATTCAGCAATTCTATACACTATTCAGTGCTCATCACAGTAAGTGTACTTTTAATCTCCATCACCTATTTCACCCATTCCCCACCTACCTCTCTGATAATCACCAGTTTGTTCCTTATATTTGAGAGTCTGATTTTTTGTCTCTTTTTTCTTTGTTCATTTTGTTTCTTAAATTCCACATATGAATGAAATCAGATGGTATCTGCTTTCTCTGACTGACTTATTTCGCTTAGCATTATACTCTCTAGATCCATTCATGTTGTTGCGAATGGCAAGATTTCACTCTTTTTTTGGCTCAGTAATATCCCATACAATTATACATAAAATATATACATTATATATGTGTGTGTATATTGTGCATATATATATGTATATATACACACACATATACATATGCCACATCTTTATCCATTCATCTATCCACGGACACTTGGGTTGCTTCCATAATTTGGCTATTGTAAACAGTGTTGCAATAAACGGGTGCATATATCTTTTTGGAATTAGCGTTTTCGTTTTCTTTGGGTAAATACCTAATAATTGAATTACTGGATCATAAAGTATTCTATTTTTTTTAAAGATTTATTTATTTATTTATTTGAGAGAGAGAATGAGAGAGAGAGAGCACATGAGAGGAGGGAGGGTCAGAGGGAGAAGCAGACTCCCCGCTGAGCAGGGAGCCCGATGCGGGACTTGATCCTGGAACTCCAGGATCGTGACCTGAGCCAAAGGCAGTCGCCTAACCAACTGAGCCACCCAGGTGCCCCAAAGTATTCTATTTTTAATGTTTTTGAGGAATCTCCATATTGTTTTCCACAATGCCTACCCCAGTTTGCATTCCCACCAACAGTGCACGACCAACCTCATAGTTTTATATACTACTGTACAGTGATGACTCCCAATCTCCAGCTCTTCCCATCCACTCCCCAAATCTATTGATTCATATTTCTAACATCTCCACTTACATATCTAATTGGCATCTATTTATCATGTCCAAATTCCTCATCTAAATCTAAATTCTTCATTTTCCTTTGCACACATGCTACTCCAGTAGCTTTCCCTCATTTTCATTACATGAAAACATGTAAAGTGCCAAAGAACAAAGTTTGTTTTGTTTTTAAGTAAGCTCTACCCTCAAAGAGGGGTTTGAACTCACGACTCTGAAATCAAGAGTAGCATGCTCTACTGACTGAGCCAGCCAGATGTCCCCTGCAAAGGACAAAGTTTTGGCAAAGCTTTTTTTTTTTTTTTAAGATTTTATTTATTTATTTTGGTGGGGGAGAGCGCATGAGAGGGGAGGAGGGGCAGAAGAAGAAGGAGAAGCAGACTCCTGCTGAGCAGGAAGCCTGATGCAGGCCTCAGTCCTAGGACCCTGGGATCATGACCTGAGCCGAAGATAGCCGCTTGACCGACTAAGCCAACCAATCACCCCAATGCTTTTTTTTTTTTTAATATGGACAATATATGAATACCATATAGATCATATATAACAATAACTACCTAAAAAGCCTTCTTCGTGGGGTGCCTGGGTGGCTCTGTTTGTTAAGCTTCCAACTCTTGATTTCTACTCAGGTCATGATCTCAGGGTCCTGAGATCAAGCCATGCCTAGGGCTCTGTGTTGGGCATGGGGCCTGCTTCAGATTCTCTTTCTGTTTCTCCCTCTGCCTCTCCCCACCTGCTTGCACTCAATCTCCCTCTCTCTCTAAAAAAAAAAATAAAAAATAAAAAGCCGTCTTTGAAAACGTCCCCATCCCCACATGTACCCCCACATTTCGTGAAACAGGGAGGAATCAGTGTGCCATTTTAAGATGATTCATTTATTTATTAGAGAGAGACAGAGAAAGAGCTGGGGGGAGAGGGGATTGTGGCCTGCAGCAGGAGAGGGACAGAAGCAGACTCCCCGCTAAACACAGAGCCTAAGAGGGGCCTCAATCTCAGGACCCTGAGATCATCACCTAAGCCAAATCAATTAACCAACTGAGCCACCCAGGCACCCCTCAGTGTGCCATTTTAATAAACATTGTCATGGATCTTAGCTATCTTTAAGTCTTCTATTAAGTAGTATTTTAGACCACAGATCATTAACTTTTATTTACTTATATTTATCAGGAATAAGCATCATAGGGATGTCAGGCTGGCTCAGTCAGTTAAAGGTCTGCCTTCAGCTCAGATCATGATCCCAGGGGCCTAGGATCAATTCCTGCATCAGGCTCCCTGCTCATTGGGAAGTCTGCTTCTCCCTTTTTCTCTACTTCTGCCTGTCCCCCTGCTCATGTTCTCTTGCTCTCTCTCTCTCTCTCTCTCTGCCAATAAACAAACAAAATCTAAAAAAAAAAAAAAAAGGAATAAGCGTCATATATCACAGATGCCTCGTTAATTTCAATAACTTTGGAGTTATAGATAACTTACCCTATATATAACATAAGATCTTTGCTTCTTTAGTATAGAACTTATCCATATACAAAATTTAAAATATTTTATTTTATTATTTTTTAAGTTTTATTTATTTAAGTCATCTCTACACCCCATGTGGGGCTTGAACTCATGACCCCAAGATCAAAAGTTGCATGCTCCTCTAACTTAGCCGGATGCTATGCAACTTCACATGAAACTGGACATCTGCATTTTCTTTTATATACATACAAAGTGTGGTATTTTAGGGGCACCTGGGTGGCTCATTCAGTTAAGGGTCTGACTCTTGATTTCAGCTCTGGTCATGATCTTGGGGTTGTGAGATTAAGCCCTGTGTCGGTTCTGAGCTGAGTGTGGATCCTGCTTAAGATTCTCTCTCTCCCTCTCCTGCCCCTCTCAACTCTCATTCTCACTCTCTCTCTCTCTCTCTGTAAAACATAAATAAATAGGGACACCTGTGTGGCTTAGTCGGTTAAGCACCCGCCTTCAGCTCAGGTCATGATCCCAGGGTCCTGGGATGGAGCCCCATGTGGGCCTCCCTGCTCAGTGGGGAGTCTGCTTCTCCTTCTCCCTCTGCCTGTTACTCCCTCTGCTTGTGCTATCTCTGTCTCTCTCAAATAAATAAATATATAAAATCTTTTAAAAAAAAGAAATTACATGAGATAAACATAATTCTTACTATTTTCAACTCTAGAAATAAATATATATTCTGAATTTATGATATCAGATTTCCATGGCTAAGATGTAATAAGCAGTTAGGAAAAGTTTGCGAACATAAGGTAAAGGTAGATAAGGAAAGCAGGAATTTTAGGAAATTGCCTCAGATTTCCCTTTTATTTTGGCTTAAGACATCCTGTATTTAAAAAATGAAAACTGACATTTTCTAGGTCAAGTCTTTTACTAGAGCCCATCAAATCTGCACATTAATTTTTTCAATTTGTTTTTTTTCGAATTAATTTTTTCAATTTGAGTATAGTTGTTGCACATTAATTTCTAACAACACAGCAGAGTAAGAAAGAACAAAAGCAAAAAAAAGAAGAGAACAAAAGCATTGAATGCTTGCTTCTCTACTTAATAGACAAGTGATCTTAAGGACTTACTAAATATCTGATCTTCAGTTTCTAATCTTTAAAATGTGAGTGACACCCCCACACCCAATATGATATGAATATCAAATGAGGTCATTGAGCCATAGGAACTCCCACAGTGCTCAGCACATAGTAGGTGCTATATTTCTCTCACTTCTGTAGGATGTGCACTCCTGGACCTGCAGAACACATCATTATTCATTCAGGCATTATACATTTACTGTCTACCTACTGTGTTTGAAAGCATTATGTTATATGACCAAGATATAAAAGTTAATAAGACAAAATTTCTACAAAGTCTTTTATAAGAGAGCAAGCAGCTACAAAAAAGTAAGTACAATTTGTTGGAATTAGGGGTGTGCATGGAGTACTATAAGGTAGAAAGAGGGGAGAGACCAATTCTATAAGAGAAGTGGGGAGGGCGCCTGGGTGGCTCAGTTGGTTAAGCGACTGCCTTCGGCTCAGGTCATGATCCTGGAGTCCCGGGATCGAGTCCCACATCGGGCTCCCTGCTCAGCGGGGAGTCTGCTTCTCCCTCTGACCCTCCCCGCTCTCATGTGCTCTCTCTCTCTCTCTCTCTCTCTCTCAAATAAATAAATAAAATCTTTAAAAAAAAAAAAAGAGGAGTGGGGAAATTAGGAAAGAAAGAGGCAAGCTGAGCCTTGAAAAATGAGTAAGAGTTTTCCAGGCAGTTGTAGGAGAAAAAATATTTCAGAAGAGGATCTGAATCATCTCAATGTTGTTACAATTAGATATAGCAATGAACTAGAAATTGTTAACAGGACTGACCTAATTTATTCTTTCGTTCATTCAGTAGGTATTTCTTATACAGATGATAGGCATCATAGATACAATAGGTACAATAGATACAATAAAACTTGGTCCATCTTGATCATGGGGTGGTAAGTTTGAGCCCCATATTGGGTGTAGAGATAACTTAAAAATAAAAGCTTAAGAGGACGCCTGGGTGGCTCAGTCGATTAAGCGGTTGCCTTCTGCTCAGGTCATGATCTCGGGGTCCAGGGATCGAGCCCCACATCGCGCTCTCTGCTCAGTGGGGAGCCCGCTTCTCCCTCTGCCTCTCCCCCAGCCTGTACTCGCTCTCTCTCTCTCTCTGACAAATAAATAAATAAAATCTTTTTAAAAATAAAAATAAAAACAAAAACAAAACAAACCTAGTCCATGCCCTTCAGGGAACTTATACTCTAGTGGGAAAGACAAATCTTAATCAAATAATCACAGAAATTCATGTAAGATTGAAACTGAGATAAATGCTTTTAAGAGGAAGCTTAGTGCATGGTAATTAAGACCATAAAACAGGAATTTGACCTAAACAAGAAGTTTAGAAAAGACTTCTTTAAAGAAATGATGCTTGAACCCAGAGGTGAAGGATGATGTCTAGGGCTTAGCTGAGGAAGGGAATAAGAAAAAGCATTCTAGGGGCGCCTGGGTGGCTCAGTTGGTTAAGCGACTGCCTTCGGCTCAGGTCATGATGGGATCGAACCCCGCATCGGGCTCCCTGCTCGGCGGGAAGCCTGCTTCTCCCTCTCCCACTCCCCCTGCTTGTGTTCCCTCTCTCGCTGTCTCTCTCTCTCTCTCTCTCTGTCAATTAAATAAATAAAATTTAAAAAAAAAAAGAAAAAAAAAAGAAAAAGCATTCTAGAAAAAGGAAACAGAGCCTCTGGTGGGAGAGTTTGGTGGTTTCAATGTCTGATCACTATCTCAAATGCATTACTGCACTATGTCCTTTAAGGGTCAGGAATTCAGATGCCTTCCAGGGATCAGGCAGGTCACTTACAATGATAAATGTATAAGATGATAGAGGGAGCTGCTACACGGGAGAAGTGTCAAAGTGTTTGTTTCGGGGCACCTGGGTGGCTCAGTTGGTTAAGTGACTGCCTTCGGCTCAGGTCATGATCCTGGAGTCCCAGGATCGAGTCCCACATCAGGCTCCCTGCTCAGCGGGAGTCTGCTTCTCCCTCTGACCCTCTTCCCTCTCATGCTCTCTATCTCTCATATAAATAAATAAAATCTTAAAAAAAAGTGTTTGTTCAGCCTAAAATGAAACTTGTCTGCAAATGAAATTTATTGGTTTACAAGAACAGAAATATTGGTTTGCAAGCCACTGTGGCTGGAGTAGGAAGACCCAGGAGGTTTGTGATATAAGATGAGATACAGAAATAGGTCAAATCTTTTTTTTTTTAAAGATTTTATTTATTTGACAGAGAGAGACACAGCGAGAGAGGGAACACAAGCAGGAGGAGCGGGAGAGGGAGAAGCAGGCTTCCCGCTGCGCAGGGAGCCCGATGCGGGGCTCGATCCCAAGAACCCTGGGATCATGACCCGAGCCGAAGGCAGACGCTTAACGACTGAGCCACCCAGGCGCCCCCAGAAATAGGTCAAATCTTATAGCCACTACCAACCTTGTAGCCACCGTGGAGGTCTTGTCATCATCCTAAAAGCAACCTGAAGGGGCGCCTGGGTGGCTCAGTCGTTAAGCGTCTGCATTCCACTCAAGTCATGATCCCATCATCCTGGGATCGAGCCCCGCATCGGGCTCCCTGCTCGGCGGGAAGCCTGCTTCTCCCTCTCCCGCTCCCCCTGCTTGTGTTCCCTCTCTCGCTGTGTCTCTCTCTGTCAAATAAATAAATAAAATCTAAAAAAAAAGGAACATGGAGCCAAAGTGTTAAGCTGTGGTTGACATGGTCAGGTGTACATTTCAAAAAGATCCCTGCCCATGGCTTGGATAATGGAATAGGGACAAAAGTAGTTATGATTAGACTATTGCAAGATGTGGCACTTGGTCTAGAGTAAAGGCCATAGGGATGGAGGGAAATGGACGGATTGGAGAGACACTGAAGTGATAAAATGGGTGAGACTTGGCAGTGGATTCAATAAGGGCAATGGGGAGAGGGAGATGTCAAGGATAATTCCTAGATTCCTGTTAACATAAACATATGGATTCACAGAGGCAGGGAGCCCTGGAAGAGGGTCAGTTCATTATTGGTTTAGAGCAAGATGGAAGGACAGAGGAAAGGATGAGTTGCTTGGTTGGAACACTGAGTTTGCAGAGGCCCTGGAGCATCCAAGTGGAGATATTACACAGTTGACTGGGCTGAAGATATAATATTAGTAAATTAAGGCTAAGAACAAAATGAGAACCCAGAATTCAGTCGTGGTTAATTGCAACACTTAATGCCTAGCTAGAGAAAGATGGCAGAGGAGACAAAGAAGTAACTACAGATGTAGAGGGAAAAACAAGAGTTATAGAAGCCAATGGAAAAGAGTGTTTTAAGAATAATATAGTATTGGGTGATGAGTACTGAGTAACATATGGAATTGTTGAAGCACTGAAACTGATATAACACTGCATGTTAACTATGCTGGAGTTAAAATTTAAAAATAAATAAATAAAATAAAAATAAAGACAAAAAACTTAAGTGATTAGAACGTTAAAAAAGAGAGAATAATATAGTATTGGAAATACTGAGTTTAGGGACACCTAGCTGGCTCAGGCAGTAGAGCACATGACTCTTGATGTCAGGGTCATGGGTTCAAGCCCCATGTTGGGCGTGGAGCCTATTAAAAAAAAAAAAAGAAGTTGAGTTTAAAGGTCTGTGAAGGATCCAAGTTGAAATAATTTGGAACAAAAAATGGACTCTAGGGCACCTGGGTGGCTCAGTTGGTTAAGCGACTGCCTTCAGCTCAGGTCACGATCCTGGAGTCCCAGGATCAAGTCCCGCATCGGGCTCCCTGCTCAGCGGGGAGTCTGCTTCTCCCTCTGACTCTCTTCCCTTTCATGCTCTCTATCTCTCATTCTCTCTCTCTCGAATAAATAAATAAAATCTTTAAAAAAAAAACCCTTTAAAAAAAAATGGACTCTAAGGGGCTCCTGGGTGGCTCAGTTGGTTAAGCATCTGCCTTTGGCTCAGGTCATGATCCCAGGGTACTGGAATCAAGCCCCACATCATTCTCCCTGCTCGGTGGAGACCTGCTTCTCCCTCTACCTGCTGCTCCCTCTGCTGGTGCTCTCTCGCTCTGTCAAGTAAATAAATAAATAAAATCTTTTTTTAAAAAATGGACTTTAAGTTTAGAGAGATAAACTTGGAGGTTTGCAGCATTCAAGTTGCAATTTAAGCCGAACTTATTTAGGGAGCAGAGTTTTGTGTGGTTTTTTTAAGATTTTATTTATCTATTTGACAGAGATATAGACAGTGAGAAAAGGAACACAAGCAGGGGGAGTGGGAGAGGGAGAAGCAGGCTTCCCACTGGGCATGGAGCCCCATGCGAGGCTTGATCCCCAGGACCCTGGGATCATGACCTGAACCGAAGGCAGACGCTTAACGACTGAGACACCCAGGCGTCCCCGGAGCAGAGTTTTAATGTGTAAAGATAGTACTCGTACTCCATCACAGTAGCAATTACTATTCACACACTTAAGCAATAGTAACACTGATGGATTTACTTACAGTTTTTCCACCCAAAAGGTAAAAACACTTTGGAGATATTATCCAATTGCTTCTGTCAGTCAGTATTTGGCCTGTCAGCAATATTTATTGAAGGTATTACAGTATGAGGTCCTATACAAAGATAAGATCCAAAAGAAATAGAAGATAACAATCATATCCTGGGGGCGCCTGAGTGGCTCAGTCGTTAAATGTCTGCCTTCGTCTCAGGTCATGATCCCTGTGTCCTGGAATCGAGCCCCACATCAGGCTCTCTGCTCAGCGGGAAGCCTGCTTCTCCCTCTCCCAGTCCCTCTGCTTGTGTTCCCTCTCTTGCTGTTACTTTTTCTGTCAAATAAATAAAATCTTTAAAAAAACAAAAACAATCTTACCCTGAAGATAAGGGAAAAGATATGGGAAAGAGACCTACAGGGCCCCTGCTTTGTGTGGGCCTGTTGTAGGTGCTTTACACTTACTGTCATGTTTAAGGTATTGTGACACCATGAAGCTTATCACGAAATTAGTCTTGCAGCACCTGGGTAGCTTTGGTCGGTTAGGCATCCGACTCTTTATTTTGGCTCAGATCATGATTTTGGGGTTGTGGGATCGAGCCCACCATCGGGCTCTATGCTCAGAGCAGAGTCTGCTTGTCCCTCTCCCTCTGTTCCTCCCCCAGTTCACTCTCTCTCTTTCTCTCTCTCTCAAATAAGTAAATGAACAAAATCTTAAAAAAAAAGGAAATTAGTCTCAGTTGTGCAAACATAGAATTGTTGGATTGCAGCCATAGAGTTTAGATCGGACCTCAGAGAGGTATTTAACAACAACAACAACAACAAAAATTTTAACATTTAGTTATTTATTTTAGGGAGAAAGTGAGAGGGCATGCATGTGGGGTGGGGAGAGGCAGAGGGAGAGAATCTTCAAGCCGACTCCCCACTGAGCCCAGAGCCCTATGCGGGGCTCGATCTCATGACCCATGAGATCATGACCTGAGATGAAACCAAAAGTCAGACGCTCAACCTACTGAGCCATCCATGCGCCCCAACAAAAATTTCTCGAGCCATTTGGTGTCCTCTATGAGCCAGGTACTGAGCTAAGCACGGGGTATAAGATAAGCCCCTTGCAGGGCATATGGTTTAGTAAGTGGAGTGGAGTGTGTGAGAGGTGCTATGACAGAGATGTGGAAATGCTGCAGAAGCAGTATCGAAGGAGCTGTGACACTCCTAATTCTGCCTGGGTCGTTTCGTGAGGCTTCACAAAGAGCTCTGGGAGCTGGGTTCTGAGGGAGGAGGAGAGCTTTGCCAGATTGACAAGAATAAGAGTAAGAAAGAGGAAGGAGAGACAGAACAGGAGGGAAGACATTCCAGGCAGACCTGTATCTGTTCCAACTTTCCATCCCTTCTATTCACAAAGCCAGAGAAAATGTGTTTGTTAGGAGAGACTCACCCTGTAATTAAGATAGCTTTGAATGAATTCTCACTGGGGAGGAAGAAAATGTCCAGAAATAGTTCAAGCAGTTGCTTTTAAAGTGCCTAATAGGGGCGCCTGGGTGGCTCAGTTGGTTAAGCGTCTGCCTTCAGCTCAAGTCATGATCCCAGGATCCCGTGACCCACAGGTCAGTCTCCCTGCTCAGCTGGGAGCTGGCTTCTCCCTCTCCCTCTGCCCCTCCTCCCTGCTCAGGCTCTCGCTTTTGCTCTCTTTCAAATAAATAAATAAAAATCTTAAAAAAAAAACCTGCCTAATAAGTGGAGGTCACCACATGGGACACAGAGAAACATTAGCATGGAGCAGGCCCCAGGATGCTTCAGGTAAAAATGAAAGGAAAATAGATCAGGAATATTGCCCATGGCTTCTGAGGTGAGAGATTAGGGGCTGGAGTTACAAAGCAAAATATTCTGGGCTGGATTCAGCTTTGGAAGTCTTCTGCTGGATCAGAAGTCCTAAAGTACTTGCAGTGCTGAGAGAACTCTGAAGAAGAGAGAGAAGATGGTGACAGCATTTTGGCTGGACATGTAAGACAAGAACCAGGATGGCCTACACGTGTCACAGAATTCCAGGATGGAGGCATGTCAAAAGTAATGGTGGGGGGAAGGAGCATGAAGCTGTGCTGGGAATGTGACTTGGAGAGAGTGGGTCAGCAGGCTCAGGAATAAATAGATGTTATAGGAACAAGAAGCAGCAAGAAATAGAATTTGTCATGGAGAGAAATGGCGCTGAAGTTAGATGGGAGAGCAAGATCAGGTAAAGGGGTGACCTGGGCATGCTAAATATAAAGACCTCTAGAATGCAGAGAAGATGGAGCAGTGAAGAAGAGACTGAAGATGCTAGAAAGAAGCGCCCTTAAAATAGTAAAAACAGCTTAAAGTAGCATGGACACTATGGGCTCCAGAGCAAAATTACAGAGTAGCCATATAACAGGAAAGAAACTTCAGCAAAGGAAGGAAATATTACTGCTGATGAAGGGTGTGAAAGGTAAGTAAGAAATCTATTGCTTGGGGCGCCTGGGTGGCTCAGTTGGTTGGGCTTCTGCCTTTGGCTCCCGTCGTGATCCCAGGGTCCTGGGATCAAGCCCTGCAATGAGCTCCCTGTTACAGGCTCCCTCCTCCGTGGGGAGCCTGCTTCTCCTTCTCCCTCTGCTGCTTCCCCTGCTTGTGCTCTCTTATGCTGTCAAATAAATAAATAAAATCTAAAAAAAAAAAAAGAAAGAAAAAGAAATCTGTTGCTTGAAGGTCCCACTTGACAGCTTCGGCCATGAGCAGCTTTAGTGGTGAGGAAAATGAAGGGTTACGACAGGTCCCATGGCAGAAAGAGGCTAAAAATTTCCCCAAACAGGGAGTACTGAGGAGCAATAAAGACTTCAGGCAGATTTAGGTCTTAAGATACTGAAGCTGGCTAAGGCACTAAGAGAATTCTGCTGCTTGCAAGCAGCAGAGAAAATGGATGCTGGGAATATAGAGATCAAGGGAGGGTGCTTCCAAGTTGAGTTTGGGAGAGGTTAAGAGAACAATTGAATTAGTAGATTGAAAAGGTAACCCAGGACATTGTTGGACAAGGCATAAAAGGAGAAAATGGCCTAATCTTGTCATAAGTAGGGAAGGAGCTTGCACCAAAACAGGCTGACTTTGACCACATTCAGATAGCTCTCCATTGGAAGTCTGGTCCTTTTGGAAGCTGTCTATAATATAAAAGATCTTGTTTCATCATCATATGTCTTCATGCTTTACAATTACTGTGAAGACATGCCAATCCTACTTCCTTTCAAAACAATTCTGGAAATACCAGGGTTTTTTTTGTTTTTTGGTTTTTTTCCTTCAGAATACCAATTTGATTTCCTTTCTTCTACCTTCTTCACTGAAATGTCTTTTGGTTTGTACCTACCATGTGTTGTACAGACCCTGTGTATTCTTGACAGTCTTTGAATTCAATTTAGAAACTTGAGAGAGAAAAAGGTTGTAGGTCTGTGTCTGCCATTAAATGGACCAATAAGGGTGCCTGGGTGGCTCAGTCGGTTAAGCGACTGCCTTCAGCTCAGGTCATGATCCTGGAGTCCTGGGATCGAGTCCCACATCGGGCTCCCTGCTCAGCAAGGAGTCTGCTTCTCCCTCTGACCCTTCCCCCTTTCATGTGCTCTCTCTCTCTCTCTCTCATTCTCACTCTCTCAAATAAATAAATAAATAAAATCTTTAAAAATAAATAAATAAATGGACCAATAAATGCCCTAAATTCCTGCAAACTTGCTCAGTGCTAATTCTCTGGTAATTCCCTTGAGTCTTTTCTACTCTAAGTTTTTCTTGCTCTCTTGGACTTCTGGCAGAATTGACAGCATAAATGTTTTTCAATTTTTTTTTTTAAGATTTAGTTATTTGAGAGAGAGAGGGAGTGCAAACGACCTAGTGAGCATGAGCAGGAAGAGAGAGAATCCCCTCTGGTGACCATCAGTTTGTTCTCCATAGTTAAAAGTTTGTTTCTTGGTTTCTCTCTCTCTCTTTTTTTTTTTTAATTTTGCTCATTTATTTTGTTTCTTAAATTCCACATATGAATGAAATCGTATGGTATTTGTCTTTCTCTGACTGACTTATTTCACTTAGCGTTATACTCTCTAAATCCAACCATATTGCAAATGGCAAGATTTCATTCTTTATTATGGCTGAATAATATTCCTGTGTGTGTGTGTGTGTGTGTGTATCATATCTTCTTTATCCATTCTTTTTTTAATTTTTTTAAAGATTTTATTTATTTATTTGAGAGAGAAAGAGAAAGTGCACATGAGCAGGGGGAGGGGCAGAGGGAGAGGGAGAGGGAGAAGCAGATTCCCCACTAAGCATGAAGCCCCTAAGGCAGGGCTTGTCCCAGGACCCTGGGATCATGACCTGAGCTGAAGACAGACACTTAACCAACGAGCCACCCAGGCACCCCTTCTTTTTTTTTTTTTTTTTTTTTTTTTTTTTTGGGTGTTTTTTCATTTTTAAGATTTAGGGTGGGAAA
>NW_027397093.1:16178154-16255683 GCF_003265705.2 Callorhinus ursinus | reverse complement strand
CCCTCTCCCTCTGCCCCTCCCCCCTGCTTGTGTTTTCTCTCTCTCTCATGCTCTCTCTCTCTCAAAAACAAAGAAAATATTTTTTAAAAAGTGTAAAACTAAAAACAACCTAAATGTGTATCAACAAGCCAATGGATAGAAATAAATGGTCGCATTTCATGCAACGCAACTTACTCATCAATGAAAAAGAATGAATTATTGATCCACACAACAAGAATGAATCTTGCAGACATACTGTTAAACAAATGAAGCCAGACACAAAAGAATATATACGGTATGATTTCATTTTTCTGAAGTTCAAGGGCTAAACAAATCCATGGTGATTGTATTAATCATGTATTATTGCATAATAAATTATTCCAAAATGTATTGGCTTAAAATAACAAGCAGTGGATTATCTCAGTTTCTGTGGGTCAGGAGTCCAGGCATAGCTTAGCTGGCGCCTCAGATTCAGACTCTTTTGCAAGGCCGCTTCAAGGTGTTGGCTAGGGCTACAGTCATCTCAAGGCTTGACTGGGAGGCTATCTGTTCCCAAGGTCACTGGTTGTGGCTGTTGGCAGGTCTCAGGTGCTTGGTGGCAGTTGGGCAGGAGACATTAGTTCCCTGCCATTTGGGCCTCTCCTTACGGGCCTCTCCTCTGGCAGTGGCATCTCTCAGAGTTGGGGCTCCAGGAGAGAGCATAGGAGATGATGAGCAAAACAGAAGTCATAGCCTCTTTGTAACCTAACTTCAGAAGGATTGCAAGTTACCTGGCACAGCCCATACACCAGTGGAAAGGATCACACAAGGGCATGAAGACCAAGGTGGGGATCCTTACGACCCATTCGAGAAGCTGCCCACCACAGTGACAGAAATCAGAACAGCAGTTGCTTATAAGTAATAGGAATTGACTGGAAAAGGACACAAGTAAATTTTCTGGGGTGATGGAAATCTTCTTTAAGTTGATTGCATTGTTGGTTAGAAGAGTATATGTATTTGTTGAGACTCCTTAATTTGCCAGGCACCCCTTCTTTATCCATTCTTCTATCAGTGAACGCTTAGGCTGTTTCCATAATTTGCCTATTGTAAATAATGCAGTAAACATAGTGGTGTATGTATCATTACAAATTAGTGTTTTCATATTCTTTGGGTAAATATCCAGTAGTAGAATTACTGGATCATATGGTAATTCTATTTTTAATTTTTTGAGGAAACTCCATACTGTTTTTCTCAGTGGCTGTACCAGGATGCCTTCCCACCAACAGTGTAAGAGGGTTCCTTTTTCTCCATATCATCGCCAGCACTGGTTTCTTGTGTTTTTTTATTTTAGCCATTCTGACAGATGTGAGGTGATATCTCATTGTGATTTTGATTTGCATTTCCTGCTGTTGACTGATGTTGAACATGTTTTCATGTGTCTATTGGCTATCTGTGTATCTTCTTTGGAGAAATGTCTGTTCAAGTCTTCTGCCCATATTTTCACTATTATTTGTTTTTTTTTTTTTTGGTGTTGAGTTGTATCAGTTCTTTATATATTTTGGATACTAACCCTTTATTGGATATATCATTTCCAAATATCTTCTCCCAGTTAGTAGGTTGTCTTAGTTTAGTTGATTTTTTTAAAATTATTTTTATTTTTATTTATTCATTTTTTTTAAGCAGGCTCCATGCCCAATATGAGGCTTGAACTCACGACCCTAAGATCAAGATTCACACGCTTGGGTGCCTGAGTGGCTCAGCTGGTTGAGTCTGCCTTCGGCTGGAGTCGTGATCCCGGGGTCCTGGGATCGAGCCCCGACGTCTCCCTGGTCGGCGGGGAGTCTGCTTCTCCTTCTCCCCCTGCTCCTTCCCCAGCTTGTGCTGTCTCTCGCTCACTCTCTCTCTCAAATAAATGGGTAAAATCTTAAAAAAACAAGAGTCAGGGGCGCCTGGGTGGCTCAGTCATTAAGCATCTGTCTTCGGCTCGGGTCATGATACCGGGGTCCTGGGATTGAGCCCCGCATTGGGCTCCCTGCTCGGTGGGAAGCCTGCTTCTCCCTCTCCCACTCCCCCTGCTTGTGGTCCTGCTCTCGCTCTCTCTCTCTCTGTCAGATAAATAAATAAAATGTTAAAAAAAAAAAAAAGAAACAACTTAAAAAAAAAAAACAAGAGTCACATACTTTACCAACTGAGCCAGCCTGGGTGGCTCAGTTGGTTAAGCATCTGCCTTCAGCTCAAGTCATGATCTCAGGGCTCCTTGCTCAGCAGGGAGTCTGCTTCTCCCTCTCCCTCTGCTGCTCCCCCTGCTTGTGCTCTCTCTTTCTCTGTGTGTCAAATAAATAAATAAAATCTTTATTATTTTTTTTAAAGATTTTATTTATTTATTTGAGAGAGAGAGAGAGAAACAGCATGAGAGGGGAGAAGGTCAGAGGGAGGAAGCAGGTTCCCCGTTGAGCCGGGAGCCTGATGTGGGACTCAATCCCAGGACTACGGGATCATGACCTGAGCTGAAGGCAGTCGCTTAACCAACTGAGCCACCCAGGCGCCCAATAAATAAAATCTTTAAAAATAAAAAAGAAAACAGAACAAAGGTGAAAAGATTATCATGAAAGAGCAATATCCTGGCATTTGTCAATTAACTGAAATGATTAACTTTAAAAAGTATTGAAATGGGAAAATCACACAAAGATATAGAAAAATGTCCATGGTGGGACACTTGTGTGGCTCTGTCGGTTAAATGTCTGCCTTCAGCTCTGGCTCTGGTCATGATCCCAGGGTCCTGGGATTGAGCCCCTCACAGCGGGGGGGGGGGGGGGGGTCCTTGCTCAGCGGGGAGTCTGCTTCTCTTCTGCCCGCCACTCCCCCCTGCTTGTGCTCTCTCTCTCTCTCTGAAGAGACAGTATTGCCAAATTTAAAAATTTTTGCCAATCAAGATTATATTCTTTAGGAAAGAAACTGTGTGTGTGTGTGTGTTTGAGGAGAGTATATATTTTTTTTCCTAGGGCACTGCTTAAGGTAAATTAGTAAGCAGGTAAGATGAAATTAGTTATATCTTGGGGCGCCTGGGTGGCTCAATCAGTTAAGCCTCTGCCTTCGGTACAGGTCATGATCCCAGAGTCCTGGGATCACTTTCTTTTCTTCTTCTTGGGTAGACACTTAATGTTATTGACTAGTTCCTCATGAGTTGATTAACCTTTTAGTTTCTGTTAAAAACATCAGACCCCTTTTCTGATAGGTTCAGATGGACCTGATGATGTTCGGTGAGATGTTTAAGACACAGATACCAATGTGGATGTAAATATCATGTACATGTGGAGGTGCCTGCCGGCTCAGTTTGTCGTGTCTGACTCTTGATCTCAGCTCAGGTCTTGATCTCATGATCGTGAGTTCAAGCCCTGCATTGGGTAAATAAATAAAAAAATAATAAATACAATCTGCATGCTGATGACTCTCAAATGTGTTTTTCCAAATGAAACCTCTTTTCCAAATTCAAAATTGTCCCAGACTTGGCCAATGGGAGTGATCTATACTTTTTTTGACATATAGAGTTTCCAATGTTACACTGTTGTGAAACGCAGTGAAATTGTTGTGTTGCCGTAAACACAATCTCACCTATAGGGCCTTTGCCCTTGATTTTTCCTACACATAAAATCACCTCCAGTTCCCTCCCTTATCTTTTTCAGATCTACTCAAGGATCTCATTGCCGTATTTAAAAGTGCAACTTTAGGGGCATGATCCCAGGGTCCTGGGATCGAGTCCCAAGTCTGCTTCTCCCTCTGCCTCTCTCCAACCTGCACCCCCCACTCCCTCCGCCGCCACTCTCTCTCGCAAATAAATAAATAATCTTTTAAAAATTGCAACTTTCCTCAGCACTCCCTGTCCCCTTCCCTGCTTTTCTTCTCTTCCCTCTAACCATCACCATCTGACACACTATATATATTCTGCTTATTTGCCTTCTTTATTTTAGGCCCTACCCACCACTCCATGATGGAATGCAAGCTCCACAAGGGCAGAAGTTTCATTTTGCTATTGCTCTTTTCTCAAAGTTTAGAACTGTGCCTGACACATAGTATGGATTCAACTAACATTTATGGAATGAAGGGAATGAGCATTGCCATCGACATTTTTTAAAAAGATTTTATTTGTCAGAGAGAGAGAGAGAGAGAGAGAGCACAAGCAGGGGGAGCAGCAGAGGGAGAGGGAGAAGCAGACTCCCCGCTGAGCAGGGAGCCCTGAGATCATGACTTGAGCTGAAGGCAGACGCTTAACTGATAGAGCCACCCAGGTGCCCCCATTCTTTCTTTTTAGATGTTCTTTCTTTTTTGTTTTTTATGGAGATCAAGTTATGAGTCAAACTCTCCCAATATTCTTTTCTTTCTTTTTTTTTTTTTTTTAAAGATTTTATTTATTTATTTGACAGAGAGAGAGACAGAGAGAGGGAACACAAGCAGGGGTGGTGGGAGAGGGAGAAGCAGGCTTCCCATGGAGCAGGGAGCCCGATGCGGGGCTCGATTCCAGGACCCTGGAACCATGACCCGAGCCGAAGGCAAACACTTAACGACTGAGCCACCCAGGTGCCCCGCAACATTCTTTTCATCTAGGTCCTAGGAGATTGTTTCTTTTTTTTTTAATTTTTTATTGTTATGTTAATCACCATATATTACATAATTTGTTTTGGTGTAGGGTTCCATGATTCATTGTTTGTTCATAACACCCAGTGCTCCATGCAGAATGTGCCCTCTTTAATACCCATCACCAGGCTACCCCATCCCCCTACCCTCCTCCCCTCTAGAAACCTCAGTTTGTTTTTCAGAGTCCATCATCTCTAGGAGATTGTTTCTGACAAGGTATTAATAATTAGGCTTTTGGAAACATTGAGAAAAGTCCATTACTGCAGATAAGATTCATTTCAAATGGCACATGTTTTTACTTTCTGCAACTAAGGTAGTTGTCTGACTGTAGCCCTGAAAACACTGTAGTGCAGTCATTAGTTTGTTCTGCTTGCCAACCAGGATTTGTGTTCCTTCTGTTTAAGAGGCAAATTTTATTCATCTCTGTATACCTATATCCTAACTTAAGAATAAATTTGAATGAATCAATCTGTGAGAAAGGTTGAAAGTTTAGGAATCTTTCTCAAAGAACAATCTGGTTATGCTTATTAAAGCAAGTATACCAAAGAATAAAAATTATGTGAATTGGGTTAGAATGGTGTTGAAGGTAATGATAGGATGAGTCTTTCTCTCCAGCTGAAGTTTTGACGTGGGAGGAATGACAGTTCCATGAACATCACTTTCCTTACATCTGTGAGCCCATGAAAGATCTGGATTCCCTTGTCTGTGTCATGACTGTCCGCTGGAAGAAGCAATAGCTGTCCAAAATTTAGGGAGAAATTCCAATGCACCACTCAGTCTTAATTTGGCATAACGCCACTGGTTATTCCTTCTAATGTTAAAAACTTACTTCTTCTGGTACCTTCATTGCTTCATGCATAAAGTGGATATGACCACCCTCAATGTACAAGGGCCGAATAGCCAGCAAAAAATGTAATGATGACCTTTTCAGACATCAAGCGTAGAGTCAAGGGAACCCAACCCTCCTCCGGCCTCTCTTTGGTGTTGAGGACAGTTTACCATCATCTGCAACCCAGATATTGCTCAACTGTGTCATCTCTGATCTGGCATTCCCTTGATCTATCTATAAACATTCAATTTAGAAACCCTAAAATTTGTCTCTCAGCCCAAGAGCCCCTCGGAAAAAAAGATAATGACAAGAAACCCTTGACACCTCTCTTCGGGTCCAATACTCCCTTTTGACCTTTAAAGAAGAAAAAAAAAGGGTGTTATGAGAGAGGAGGGCGAAGGGGAGGTGTAAGGGTCGAGAGGGGAGTCCAGCTCCAGTTTGGGGAAATCCAGCTCGCATTTTGACTCTAGCTCAGTGGTGCAGGGTCCAGCAAAGGCAGAGCCCCTGCTTCACTCCCTGAGGTCTGTCCCGGGGAGACACTACTGCTCCGGGGGGCTGACCTGGCGGGGAGTGGCAGCGCAATCCGCTCCTGCACCGCTTTGTGCGTGCAGCCGCCAGTCCCTTGGCTCCCGGGTCTGCCCCCTGGGACAACCCCCTGCCCCGCCCCAGTCATGCAATTCTACCTGCCTCTGCTCTGTGGACCTTTGGGAAGCTGCCGCCCACCCCGGGGGCTCGAGCCCTGACCCTGCCAGGCTGCCGGTAGGTGTCCGCCCTGGGCCCGCTCACGCTCCTCGCGCCCGCTGGGGCCCTGGGCTCCCAAGTTGTGGGGACCGGCGCGAGTTGGAAAGTTTGCCCGAGGGCTGGTGCGGGCTGGGAGCCGGGGGCACGCGCTCTGCCCTCCGAGCCAGAACGGGCCGGTGGTGAGCTCGGGCCGGGGCAGAGGGCAGGGGTGAGGGGACCCTCACGCGGAGGCCGGAAGGGGGTGCGAGGGGCGGTACTCGGCTGGGGCTGGGATGAAGGCCAGAGCTGGGCGTCCGCTCGTCCTCCGGGTCCGCAGGGGTGGGCCCACTCCCCGCGGCGACCCCCTGCCCTGAGCCGCTCGGGGAGCTTTTGTTGCGGGTGGTAAACAATGCCCCCGGCCGGAGGACTCGGCCGCCTGCCCCCGAGGCCCAGCTGCGGCGCGGGATGGGGGGGAGCGGAGGCGGGGGCGCCGTGGGCTCGGACCTCGGGCGCCGCTACAGCCCGGGCTGGGGGAGGGCAAGTGTGCCTTTGGGGATCCCTGAAGGTGCCGGCGACCCATGCGCCTCTTCGGAGAGTTGGAAGTCCGGCGCCTCAAGATGAGAAGTTAGGGCAAGTTGCGGGTGGGGAGCCCGTCCTGTCGCAGAATCAAGCGCACCCCCAAACGGATTTTCTCCCTCCCCCACGCTTGTGTAGGGGATAGATTCGTTGGGAAACATTTGGCACTTCCCTCCCTGAGCATTTCGGGGAGGGGACTGCAAGGTATTAGGGGACTCTGACCCGAGGTGACCTGGAGTTACACAGATCGGGGAAGAAGGGAATAGGGAATAGAATTAGTGTTCTGTCAAAATGGCTTTTTAAAAACCTCTTTAGGAGCGCCACCAGGTCGCCGAGCGCGCTGGCGTTGCCGTCGCGTCAGCCCCACTGGCGGGATCCGGGAACCGGGAGGTGCGCAGAGCTGGGTGCTGCGGACCCGGGGAGGGGCCGGATTCCGGCCAGAGCCTGCGGCCAGGGCCGCCAGCCCTTCACATGTCGGGGAGGGAAGGGGCTAGATCTCTCTCCCTCTCCCTCTCTCCTCTCTTCCCCTTCCTCCCTCTCACCCAGACGCCCAACTGGTTGAGCTGCTGGAGGGGCTGTATGCAGTAATACAGTTGCACCAAAAGTGGTCAGGAAGTTGCCGGCCGGCTCCAGTAGCCTTTCCACATGAATGGGGAACCCAGATTGCGCATTTCTGACCCACTAAAAATGTATGTATTACCAAGAGAAGAAAAACTGCTTGAACTAGGAGTCTTTCCCCTGCCCCCAGCTCGTCCTCTTCCCAAATTAACCATTTTGCATCGGTCACTCATGTGCCACTTCGCCCCGGTTCCACTCGCCGGTACCACATGAGCTGCACAATACATGGTAATGGACAGTTTATCTAGAAATAAAGTGTAAGTGCTTCGAGACTTGAAGCGAGTGAAAGATACGGTGCACAGTCTAGTGTCGGCGGGGTGCGCTGCGCGCCGCACGGGGATGGGTTGAAGGGCGGCGCTGTCGGGCAGCAGCCTCAGGTCGGCCCTGAACCCAAATGTCCTCACTTGCCCGTCTCCCAACAATATTTAGTAAAATAAATTTATAAAGACGATGGCTTCTTTAGGCCTCAGGATGCCAAACACACACGTATGTATGTATGTATGCATGTATGTATGCAAATATATATGTATATGTGTGTGTGTGTGTGTATATATATATATATATATATAATATATATATATTATATATATACTTGTTAACCAGTTAGGGCAGGAGTAATTTAGGGCATATCGGGAATTTATGACCACAGTTAAACAAGGGTGGTACAGGCAGGTAGGTGCATAGATAAATGTTTGGAGGTTAGTCCCTATAGTTTCCAAGAACTAAAAGACTTCAGTACTGTGATTTTGGGTGTGTTTCCTGATTTTAATCGGTTTTAGGTTACACTGTTTAAATCCTCCCTTCCCTCCCCGGTTAAGAGATCTTGAATAGGTTGGTTGGTAGCCTCTGACAGTGTTTAAAGCCATATTATGATTTCAGCTAAACTTGAGAATCAAGATATAGGGGAGTTATTGGCACATACTCCCCTTTTTTCTTTGCAAAGATTAGTAGCTGAGATTTACAATCTTCAACCACCATTTAACCATTTTAATGAGAGTTAACTATCGTGTTCAGCTCTGGTTTTCCAGAATTGATGGGTCGGAGGTTTGGATCACCACTGTTCCTGCTCTTTGTTTCTCTTCCCTCTCCGGTCTTCTTTATCTGGTTTGTCCATCCCCTCCCCCACTCTCTTTGCATCTATCTTTCTTTCCCTGCACACTTAAATTTCTTTTTTCCCCTCTAGGTCTACCTTTAGTCTTCAGCATTTTGATCCCAGTGGGTTTTTTTTTTTTATTCAACCTGTAGTACTGTAAATTTCTTCCTCTTAACTCTGTCTTTTGCTCCCTCTCCCCTTTAGACTTTTCTTCCTTAGGCTTTTTACTATTCCCCTTGTATTTTATGTTTTTCTTGTTTTTGGAAGAGTCGTTCTATCTCCATTTTAACTTCTCCCTTCCCTTTTCTGTGGCCTTCTTAGGCCCCCCCCTTTTTTTTTTCTTGCTCTCTGCAGGGCAGCAGGGGTGTTTTACATATGGAAGGAGGCTTTGACTAAATCTGCTGGTATTCTAGTGAGTTTCCTTGAACAGCCTTTCCTTGTGCGGAGGGCTCTCACACTTCCTGTGCTTGAAGACTATCTAGGAACTGCAAGCAGCCGCCCACCTCCTCTTCCTTTAAATGTAGAACTTAATTGCTGGACGAAGCTAAGTCAGGGTGCCTTTTTAAAAGAAATGTTTTACATCGTCTATTTCTCAGTCAAGTGCAACAGGCTTTAAATTCTAAGGAGCTGAATGGAGTGACCATGAAATCAGAACCTCTTTTGCTTCTAGCCCTACAGATGAATTCACTCACCACATTTTTGGCCACTGCTGGTAGTGGGAAGGGTTGCAATATAATTTTAAATTGACATGCGGCTGTATGGTTACATCAGTTCAGCCACTTCCTACACAGGGGACTTTGGGAGATCCAGAAGGAGGGTTGTAGGTGGGAGAGGATTTTCTGACGAGGTGCTGTCAACATTGTCCTTTATAGACAACTGATACAGTTTAGGAAGTAAGCTTTTTATTTTCTAGGCAAAGGAATTACTTCATTAATTACAAAAAAAGGCCCTCTGTAGGGAAAGGTTGAATACCTAGTAAGCTCAAATAATAGTGACGAAAATACCTGACCCTATTTGTTGACCAGTTTGGTTAGGTAAGTTTAAGTTACTTGTGAATAATTAGCAGATCCTTACACAGGCAATGTTTATCATATTCACCTTGGGGTCTACTCCTGCCACTTCTTCAACTTTAGGCTGGCGGCATGTCTTTTCATGTTTCAAATTATATGTTGGCCTTTTATCTCCTGGCTTATAATGTTTGAATCTCATATGCTTTAGTACCCTATATCACAAGGACATTTTAGGAAAAAGAATTTTTATTTTTGGTGCCCTCTGGTGAAAAGACTTGCTAACTAATGTTTTGCATCCCACAGTGGTTGGGTTTTCTGTTTGTTTCATTTTGTTTTCTCTTCCAGGAAAATAAGAACCCACAGAATAGTATCAATTAATTGCAAATAATTAGGACCTATGGTATATGTTTAATAACAGGAACACTATTCTCTTATTTTCTGCTCTGATCATATTATCCTATGGGGGATAAGGGGAGATGGAGCATTTAATAATGTTTATAGATTAATAAGGAAAATAAATATCAGTAGATCTATGGGGATAATTCCATATTTAAATACAGACCTGTTTAATAGAATGGACTACATTGGTTTTTTTTTTCTTCCCACAAATTTCAAAAAAAAAAAAAAAAGCTTGCTGCCTCTCCTCCCAGAGTTCAGCCCTGGGGATAACTTAGTTTATCACAAAAGAAGGTCACATTTCATCAGTGGAGCCAAGGGTGATAAAATTAGGATCTTGTGGGAGCCCTTATTTTGTTTCTGATTGTCTATTTCTTTGGCTGGGTGGTACCCAGTGGTTTCTCCCCTGCAGTTGGGTTTTTCAGGGGTCATTGGCCTCTTTCACGATCTCATAAAAAGGCTGTTACCATTTAAAGAGGCCACATCTTCCCAATCCATGTTGCTCATACCTTTTCCATTTCCTTGGCAGGCTCTTTTTCAGGAGATAAGATTTGAATGGTAAACATTATCTTAATTACAAGTCTGAATTTCTAAAGCACTTTAATTTAAAAATATAAAAGAATATATGAGACAGAGATCAATTTATAAACTACTCTCAAAGGCAGATCCCATGACACCTTCTGGCATATCCAGATTACTTGCCTACATATGTGAATTTTAATTTCGTGGCTGATTGCAATACCTAGATTATATGCTCCTAATAATTTTTTAGCAATGTAATCTTGATACAAGAGATAAAGCAAGCTTATACCGATATTGTTGAATTTCTAAAGAATGGAAAGGATTGCTTTTTGCTATCTGAAAAAAACATCCTTATAAAGACTGCTGACTTTCTGGAGATTAGAATTGGAATGTCTTTTTTTTTTTTTCTAAAAATACTGGTACAAAAAGCAGTGGTCTTTGGAGAAAATATCCTACAGTTTTTCACAGCCAAAAAGTTAGTGCAAGCCAAAAACTTTTTTTTCTTTTTTTAAGAAAAGGGGGAAGCGGTAAGCTTAGTTGCCAAGAACTCAAGTCAAGTATTCTCTGGTCTAGTGTTTGTGTTTAGCACAGATTTATCAGACTTATTTTTCTTGTGGTTAATGTTATCACTAATGTCTATTTAAAAAGTCTGTCTTAAAGGCACAATGCTTTGACTCTAAATGTTGTGCTCTGGGATCTTTTATTATAGTGCCTGGCTTACAATGTGTTAGGTGATAACAGAAACCAAAGAACTAGATCTTGTTTTGCAGAATATGGCAGACTGTGGGTTAAACTGTTTCGATAATAATGATAACCACTCTTTAGCTCATTTTCTCTTATTATTTTTTGTATTTCAGAAGTATAAGCAGCCTTTATTTTTTTACCTCCCATTTACTATTGAACACCTATTATATGCCAGCCCTGTGCTAAGTGTTCACACATGTCATCTCATTTTATTCTCATGGTAACCCAGTGAGGTCAGTACTGTTATGCTTCCTATTCGATTACACGTAAGGAAACTGAAGTATAGAGGGACTGAGGAATATATCAGAATCACATGACTAGTAATGTTTCTGAGCTGGAAACTGAACCCAAGTCTGCCTACTTACAAAGTTCTTCTTACCTTACCTTCCCCGCTCCCTCCTCAACCTCAGATATCACTAGGAAGCCACTAGGCTTTCCCCGTAGGAGCCCAGTGATTCCTCAAAACAACCTCATTTCAGATGTAGAAACTTTGACTCAGTTAAATAGGTTCTGGAAGGACATAGCTGGTGATCACAGATTCAAACTCACAGCTTTCTGATGGACACATCTCTAACTACTAAACCAACCAGTGCATCCCAGGATTACCTGGATCAGATAAGTACAACAAAAACAAATCAATTTGAAGAATGATAGAGGGCTGTTCAAGTTTTTACTTTGCTAAGTAATAACAGTATAAAATAAACCTATTGCTCCCTTTTGACAAAAGAAAGGACTTCTATTACTTTTTTAAAGAAAGGACATTTTTAAAAGGTTTTATTTATTTATTATTTTTAAAAGACTTTATTTACTTGAGAGAGAGAGAGAGAGAGAGAGAGAGAGAGAGAGAGAGAGAGAGCACGAATGGGGGGAGGGGCAGAGGGAGAGGAAGAAGCCAACTCCCTGCTGAGTGGGGATTCCTGGCAGACCAGCAGGGGAGGTAGGGGGTGGGCCTTAATCCCAGGACCCTGGATCATGACCTGAGCTGAAGTGAGAGACTTATCCCACTGAGCCACTCAGGCGCCCCTATTTATTTATTTGAGAGAGAGCAAGTGAGCCTGAGTGTGAGCGGGGGGAGGGGCAGAAGGAGAAGAGAGAGAGAATCCCAATCAGACTCCACCTCAACTCGGAGCCCAGTGGTGGGGCTCCATCCCCTGACCTGAGATCATGACCCAAGCTGACCCCAGTGGAAGTCAGGAGCAGGTTGCTCAATCGACTAAGCCACCTAGGCACCCCAAAAAAGAGAGAAAGAGAGAAAACTGGAAGGCTTAACTTCAGAGTAAAGAAGAGTTGTTTATTATTATTATTATTTTTTAAGATTTTATTTATTTGAGAAAGAGAGAGAGATAGCGAGAGAGAGCACTGCAGAGGGGAGAGAGAGGGAGAGGGAGAAGCAGGCTCCCCGCTGAGCAGGGAGCCCGACTCGGGGCTCAATCCCAGGACATCAGGATCATGACCTGAGCCAAAAGCAGTTGCTTAACTGACTGAGCCACCCAGGTGCCCCAAGAAGAGTTGTTTAAAATGAATAAATTCAACTTTATGAAAAACTTGATACTGCCTGTTTTTTTCTGATTTTGTCACAGACTGTTGACCGCGGGTTACAGATCAGTTTTTGGTAACTATCCTATACCATGCTTTCTAACAAATCCAACAACCTGTCAACTGTTAAAGAATCCTCACCCACTCGGTTGTACCACTCTTGATTCTGTGATCTTTAGAGAGTATGATACATCTCGTATGGTGAGCTTTACTCTTGTTCATAGTTTGGTTTTATTCTGCATTAGGGTAAGCAATCTGAGGAGACCAAAGATAATTAATGATGGCTTAGTCAGTCCGCTTTCATTTTCTTCTTTTCTCTTGCTTACCTTCCAAATAATAGTTGCTTGCCTAGAATGCTTTACCATTCTAATTATCTCATTTTCTCTTTATTTCCAATTTCCTTGCCTAGGCATTCATCATGAGACTTTTGGGACCCTTGGTAGAAGGGATTTTAGAACCAGCAGTCTTTGGATTAAGTCGGGTGAAAGAGAAAAGAGGGACATCATTTCTGGGTGTGGGCAGTGCCCACCACAATGCCTTCCTTATACATAGTAGGTACTCAACAGATATTTGTTGGACCCGTGAGTCTTATTTGTAACCTAATCTGTCAATACTAACTTCTCAGATTTTCTGCTATTTTTGTGTGCATGTGTAAAGCTCAAAATTTGTAGACTGTCAATTGGAATGTGGTATTAATATTATTGGATCTCCAAGTAGAGTTTCTTGAATTATAATAAGCCTCTTCTTCCCCTGGTTTTACCAGCTTTACTGTCCAGCACATGACACCTTTGCCTGTGTGGTGATGTGCTGAGGAAAGAGAGAACTTTTTAAGTACTCAGATTTGTAAAGATTAGGATTTGATTTTTAAACTACATGTAACTACAGCAGTTGTGTTTTCTAATATAGAATAACCCCCATGCTTACTCTGTGCATAGAACTTCATCAACTAAAGCAGTTGTCACAGTAATTAAAGGAGCTTCATTTGTGAATCCAGGGTTTAAAGGGTTTTTGAGTATCTTTTGTGTTTATTGTATTTTTCTTTTGCAGTAAACATTCTCAGTGCCCTAATTTTGATTAATAATTATTAGTAGATGTTTTGTTTCAAATGGGAGAATACATAAGAAAAAGACTCACTCCCAATGTTTTTTTGTTGTTTCAGACCAAAATCTTGTGTCACTGAGTTCAGCCATGGTGCATCCAGATTCTCCTCAGAAGTGAGGCTTTCCAAAGGACCAATGACTCTGTTCCCTGTGCCCTTTCATTTTTTCCTACTCTGTAGCTATGTCTCGATCCCGCCATGCAAGGCCTTCCAGATTAGTCAGGAGGGAAGATCTGAACAGAAAGAAAAGCACCCAGCTGAAGAAGACATCTAAGGCAGCCAACAAAAATGTGGCATCAGTCAAGACTGTGAGCCCCGGAAAATTAAAACAATTAATTCAAGAAAGAGATGTTAAGAAAAAAATAGAACCCAAACCACCTATGCCAGTCAGAAGCCTTCTGACAAGAGCTGGAGCAGCACGAATGAATTTGGATAGGACTGAGGTTCTTTTTCAGAACCCAGAATCCTTAACTTGCAATGGGTTTACAATGGCTCTCCGAAGCACCTCTCTTAGCAGGCGACTCTCCCAACCTCCAATGATCATAGCCAAACCCAAGAAAGTTCCACCTCCTAAAAATTTAGAAAAGCAACATGGATGTGATTATAATGTAGTTGCTGACATGGGAGTAAAACACTCAGAAAATGAATCAGTTCCAACACAAGTTCCCCTAATTGCTCCTGATGTAGAGAATCTAATTGGTGTTCAGAATGCAACTTTAATTAAAGGTGAGAGCCAAGACACAACCCATTCTTGGTCCCAAAGGGTGGAGGATTCCAAAATAAATATTTCCACTCAGAGTGACCCTGCAGTAGAGATCCTTTCTGGGTCATCGGAAGAGACATGTGGTGGTGAAGGACTGTTCTCTAAAGAGACATTGAATGCTATCAGTGACTCCCCTAGATTGTTTGCTCAGGACACTCTGTGTGCTCCTTTGCTCCAAAGAGCAGCCCTCAAGGTTACTTACGAAGGAAACTCCAGCATTCAGTTAGAAGATTTGGGTTCACGAGTAGAATCTCTTAAGCTATCTGATGCTTACCTGGATCCCATCAAAAGTGAACGTAATTGCTACCCCACCTCAAGCTTTAATAAGGTTATACCTGAATTGGACCTTAGAAACTGTTTGTCCATTGGTGGGTCAATATATCCTACCTCATTAATAAAACTCCTCTTGGCAAGCTCAGAACAAGAAACCCTTGGTGCTAAACCAGATCATCAAGAGGCACTCAAAGCTATCCCAGAGCAACAGGAAATTCCTGATACCACCCCTATCATAGGACAGGCTTTTAGTGCTATCCCACATCGATGGGAAGTTCCTGGTGATAACATAATTCATGGGGAGGCTCTGGATGAGACCGCAGACCCACCAGTGATGCCTGGTGCTATTCCAGTCCAAGGAGAGGTCTTCGGTGCTATCCTAGACCAGCAAATCCTCAGAATGGGTGGTGGTACTGCCTCAGACCCACCTATCTTTCTTCCTGCTCCTCTAAACCCAATTGCTACCTATAATGCTCTCCCAGAATGGCTTGAGCCCCAGAGCACTGTTTCATATGGGCTTGAGGTCCAGGGCGCTGTGCAGATTTTGCCTTTGGGCTCAGGTCACACTCCTCAGCCATCATCAAACTCAGAGATAAGTTCAGTACCTCCAATAATGACTATTAGCAATATAGAAAATGAGAAGCAGGTTCATATAAGCTTTCTGCCAGCCAACACTCAGGGGGTCCCAAGAGCCCCTGAGCGAGGACTCGTCCATGCTTCCCAGGGCATTACCCAACTATCCCAGGCTGGTGCCAGCACATTGGAAGGAGGGAGCTCCCAGATCAGCATGACCAGTGTGGTTGACATCAACACCACAGTGGTGTCTAGGCCAGTGTCACTCGCCAGTACCTCCTCTTCTCCTTCCTATACAACTTTGCTACCTACTTTGGAAAAGAAGAAACGAAAGCGCTGTGGGGTCTGTGAGCCCTGCCAGCAGAAGACCAATTGTGGTGAATGTACTTACTGCAAGAACAGAAAGAACAGCCATCAAATCTGTAAGAAAAGGAAATGTGAAGAGCTGAAAAAGAAACCATCCGTCCTTGTGCCTTTGGAGGTGAGTAAACCCCCATGGGCTGCGAGATGCCCATGAGGCTCTGTAGAGTGATCTGTGCAGAGACTAGGTGATTCAATATTACATCCTTTTACTCTGGTAACATTTTATATTATCTATAGGAGTTTGTGGATCAACCCGAAATATGTCTTGTGCAGTGAGTGATATATTAGCTTATTTTTAGAATTTGTCTCAGAAAACTAGAACATAAAAGTTTTTCCATTACAGGATTTGATGGAGACAGGGAAATGACATGAAGTGTGGTTTTGCAAAGATTTCCACTATGCCTTATTTTGGCTAGTTGTGTGTCTTTTGGAAGTTACAGATTTAACTTAAATTTAAATTAAGAGTGGAACAAAATCATTAACTCCCTTGCAGCTTGAGGAACCAGTGGAATTAAACTTCTATTCTTTTGAAAGAATAAAACTGTCTCTATCCTTAATTTTGAAACTTTGCCTTGGTAGGTAAATAAAGCTTTCATCTTAACTTTTGGCAAGTGATGTCCACCTGCTTCACATATCCTATATGGTTGTTAGGATTATCAGAAGTGCAAAATGGTTTGTAAACTCTGAAGTGATACATAAACATTGGTTCCCATTATTACAGTTTATGAATCTAAGGTACTAAAAATATTGGTTGGCTTTGACATTTTAAAGGATTTTATGGGGCACCTGGGTGGCTCAGTCAGTTAAGCATCTGCCTTCAGCTCAGGTCATGATCCCAGAGTCCCGGGATCGAGCCCTGTGTTGGGCTCCCTGCTCATCGGGGAGCCTGCTTCTCCCTCTGCCTCTTACTGCCGCTCCCCTTGTGCTCTCTCTCTCAAATAAATAAATAAATAAAATCTTAAAAAAAAAACCAAAATAAAGGATTTTATGGAACTTGGTTAATACTTGATTATCAGACCTTTAAAATACATGCCAACTATGGTGTTATGATTTTTAGATCACTCATTTGAAGTTATGCTTATTTTGTGACTGCTATGAATACAGGTATAGTAGAATAGATTAATTTAAAAGTATTGTGAACTTAAACTTAGTCATTCTTTTTTATTTCACTCTTAAATTACCTGTCCCAAAATGCTGACTTTCTATTTGACCCATTGCAAATGAGATCAGACATTTAACTGATCAGGTATTAACGGGCATTTGAGGTGTTTCTAAAATATTCTGTTATTACAAACCTTACTGCAATGAATAATTTTTACTCAAGTCACTTCACATATGTGGGCGTGGCCAGCAAGCAACTTAATGGTTTACAAACATACATCTAAAACACTAGCAGCAATATCTTACAGCGGAGAGACCTCCCTTGTAAGTTCCTGATTTGTAACATTGCCAAATGGCACCATTGCTGAAAGTACTCACTTGATCTCTAATAGATATAATCGAATTTGTTCTCTTTTTTCCTAAACCTGCTCCTTTTTTTGCATTACATATTTGGCTTAATGACTAACCATCTACATGTTCACCCAAAATGGAAAATTCATTCACCTTTATGCCTTCCTCTCACGCTTCTAGATTTCTTGTTATATGAGATCTGAGCACTCCTACCTCTCCATTTTCTTGGCTACTTCTGTAGTTGATGCCTTTGTCCTTTACTGGGACAATTTCAGTGTTCTCTCTGTTATCAGCAAGTATTTACTGTACTTCCTCTCCAGGTTGTGCACTGGGAATATAGTTGTGAGTGTCCCAGCTAGAAGAGAAGTCAGGATGTTGAACAATAACCTCTTAAGTGCAGTTTAAGTTTTCTTTCTAAAACCCTGATGATTCTCCTACTTAAATACATTTAGTGCTCTTCTCTATGTGTGATATATCTCACTCAGAACAAAACAAAACAAAAATAGAGAAGACCTCTTTGTGCCTTCCAAGTATAGATGAAGCCTAGCTTCTTTTTTTTTTTTTTTTGTGAGAGAGGGAGGAGGAGAGGGGTTGGGGGAGGGGTAAAGAGAGAGGGGGAGAGAGAGAGAATCTCAAGCAGACTCCCCACTGAGCACGGAGCCCGATGTCGGTCATGATCCCATGACCTGAGATCATGATTTGAGCCCAAATCAAGAGTCAGATACTTAACCCACTGAGCCACCCAGATGCCCCCCAAAAGATCACTTTCATCACTTACAAAGTTGATTCTGAAGAATCTATTAAGTTGTCCTTATATTGAACTCTGGCAGCAAATAGACCTACCCATCCAAAACCCAGCCACAAGTTCATGGAGAGGCAGAGGAGAACACAGGGAACACTGCTCCGAGGGAAGTTCATTCTGAGAGAGCAAAGAACAGTTGTATACTCTTGTTTCTGGTTTCTTTGCTCATGCTTAGAAAAAGCATACTTACCATGTTTAAGTAATGTTGCTTATATAGTTATTCATTTTTATTGCAGTATAGTGTTCCATTCTGTGTTTATATCACAATACATTAATACATTCTACTGTTTATTTTTTTAATTTTTATTTTTTTTATTTTTTATTTTTTTTTTAAAGATTTTATTTATTTATTTGAGAGAGAGAGAGAACGAGAGATAGAAAGCACGAGAGGGAAGAGGGTCAGAGGGAGAAGCAGACCCCCCGCCGAGCAGGAAGCCCGATGTGGGACTCGATCCCGGGACTCCAGGATCATGACCTGAGCCGAAGGCAGTCGCTTAAGCAACTGAGCCACCCAGGCGCCCTATTTTTTTAATTTTTAAAAAATATTTTATTTATCCATTTGTCACAGATAGAGAGAACACAAGCAGGGGGAGTGGCAGGCAGAGGGAGAAGCAGGCTTCCTGCTGAGCAGGGAGCCTGATGTAGAACTCCATCCCAGGACCCTGGGATCATGACCTGAGCCGAAGGCAGAAGCTTAACTGACTGAGCCACCCAGGCGTCCCTAATCCATTCTACTGTTAATATACACATTATCATAAATGTCTTTTGGTGAATATATGTGTGCATTCTAGTGAATAGATTCCTAGGAGTGGAATTGCTGGGTCATTAGAATACGTATGTTTAGCTCTCATGGATATTATTCAGCAGCTGTGGTTGTCCCAATTAAGATTCATCAGTAGTGTTTGTTCCACTGTTCCACTAGCTCCACATCCTTGCCAACACTTGATATTTTCTGTCTTGTTTTACTTGAATCTTTTTGTTGGGTGTGTAGCGGCATCACTACATTGGACTAATGAAATTGAGCTGCTACTTCTTTGCTTCTTAGTCATTTGGATATTGTCTTTGTCCATTTTGGGTTTTTCTGCCTTTTCATTATTGGCTTATAAGAGTTCATTACATTTTATTGATACAAATTTTTTTGTTGAATATATGATTGCTGATATCTTTACTTATTCCATGACAGCTTTTCACTCACTTTATCCTGGCTTTTAATGAACAGAAAGTTTTAACTTTAATTTCCAATTTACCAAAGCTTTCCTTTATGTCCTGGTTAAGAAAATTTTGTCTATTTTTTGCCAGTTCCAAGGTCATGAAGATGTTCTCTTTTGCTTCCTTCTTTTCTAAGATTTTATTTATTTGTTTGACAGAGAGACACAGCGAGAGAGGGAACACAAGCAGGGGGAGTGGGAGAGGGAGAAGCAGGCTCCCCGCTGAGCAGGGAGCCAGATGTGGGCCTCAGTCCCAGGACCCTGGGATCATGACCTGAGCCGAAGACAGATTTCTTAACTGACTGAGCTACCCAGGCATCCCTCTTTTGCTTCCTTCTTAAAAAGTTAATTTTTTAAGCCTTTCACATTTAGGTGTAAAGTATATCTGGAATTGACTTCTGTGTCTGGTGTGAGGAGTCAAGATTGATTCTTTTTTATATGGATCTCTAATTGACTGGCACCATTACTGAAATGACCATCCTTCCCGTTACTACGATCTCATCCATGTCATAAATCAGGTGATTGATTAATTCTGGGTCTACTTCTAGACTCTGTTTCATTCGTCCTTTTGTCTATCCTTGTGTCTAAACTCATCGTCAGTAGGCTTTATAATTGTTAACTGGTAGTATAAGTCCTTCAGCTTTGTTCTTCAGTAGTGATTTGTGCTATTTTTATTGTTCTTTGCATTTTCATTAACATTTTGAATCAGCTTGTAAATTTCCACGAAAACTCTGCTGGGATTTTATTGTGATTATGTTGAACCTATACATCAGTTTGGAAAGACTGGCATTTTTATAATGAAACTTGCAGTTCATGACCATGGTATACCTTGATATATGTCATTTAATTTCTTTCAGTAATATTTTGTAGTTTTCAATAAGGAGTTATTTCATTTGTTTTATTACTAGGTATTTGATATTTTTATTCCTAGGTGCTTGATATAGCCCTAGATATTTGATAGTTTTTTAGAATATTTATGATACTAGTATTAATGATTGAAGGCCATTTGCTTTGGTAACAAGAATACTGCTAAGCAAACATATATATATATTTTTAAAGATTTTATTTATTTATTTTCACAGAGAGAGAGATAGCGAGAGCAGGAACACAAGCAGGGGGAGTGGGAGAAGGAGAAGCAGGCTCCTTGCTGAGCAGAGAGCCCAATTTGGGGCTCAATCCCAGGACCCTGGGGTCATGACCTGAGCTGAAGGCAGATGCTTAACGGCTCAGCCACCAGGCACCCCTAAGCAAATATATTTCACGTATTTGTATGTTCCTTACATCAGAATTATTTTACTTATTGAGAGTTGGATGAGAAATAGAAAATACATTTACAGTTTTAAAATACTAATATTTTTGTTACTGCTTATATTAAACAAGCATACACTTCAAAAACAATTGTTAGAATTATTTTTCTAAAATATACTTAGCATATGCTATCTCTCAGTAAGTTAATTACTGTTGTCTGAGAGAAGTGAAAACAGTTTTTTACTTACCTTTTTTGGTCATAGATTACATTTTTGTCTCCCACAAAAACAGAATTTTTTTTTATGTACAACAGGTGGTTAGAGAGTCTCCCCAGAGATATCTTTTGGCCAAGAGATAAAATGGTATTTTTCTGCCAGGTTTAGTTCAGATTACTTTCTCTATATTAAAAAATATAGATAATTAAAGCCACTAACTTTATAATTCATAGGCATCTAAGAATTTGCTCTGGGCTAGGTATACCTCAAATGTATTTGTAATTAATTTACCATTTCAAGACATATTTTAAGTCATATAGGATTGTTTCCCTAATTATTGTATAATGTTAGAAATGGGAAGAAAAAGGGAAGGGGGTGCTTTTTAGAGACCTAGAGAGTAGGTGTATGATCAGGCTACACTTTTGCAAATAATTTTTAGTGTGTATAAAAACAAAAGTAAACAAACATGTAGATATGCTTCTGAGGGCAGAGTATTGAATTTTATATCTGTAGCTTGATGATTTGGGTATAGTACATCACACGTTTAATAAACCAAATGACTAAGTGAGCAGTTAGTGAGTTGGTTGCCAAAGTGAAAAAAATCTCTTATATTTACTCTAGTTAATAAGTTTTCCCAAAATATTGAAGGGTATTATTTGTTTGGTTATGTTATTATTATTAATTTAAGTCTTTTAAAAATGTATTTATTTATTTATTTGAGAGAGAGAGCTTGTGCATGTGAGCGGAGGGAATGGAGGGGCCGAGGGAGAAGGAGAGAGAGAATCCTAAGCAGGCTCCTCACCCAGTGCATGAGCCCGACCCGGGGCTTGATCTCATGACCCTGAGATCATGACCTGAGCCAAAACCCAAGAGTCAGATACCTAACTGACTGAGCCACCCAGGCACCCTATTTTTTTCAAGATTTTATTTTATTTATTTATTTATTTTTAAAGATTTTATTTACTTTTTTGAGAGAGAGAGACAGAGCACAAGATGGGGGAGGGTCAGAGGGAGAAGCAGACTCCCTGCTGAGCAGAGAGCCCTATGTGTGGCTCAGTCTTGGGACTCCAGGATCATGACCTGAGCCGAAGGCAGTCACTTAACCAACTGAGCCACCCAGGTGCCCCCAAGATTTTTTATTTTTAAATAATCTCTATACCCAGTGTGGGGCTCAAGCTTACAACCCTGAGATCAAGAGTCACATTCTTTGCTGACTGAGCCAGCCAGACACCCCTGTTGGGTTAAAATAAATAGCAGTGCACTAGAAAACACTGTAAAATGTGCTATTTGTTACCATGCTATCTTCTGAGCTAATGCACATTCTACCTGGAAAAATAATAATACCTCCAAAGGTTATGCTTGAAAAACTATAAAAGTTCAGTAGTAGTATATGATACAAACTGAACTGCTGACTGTTCATTGTTTTATGAATAGTGTAATAACAGACTAGTTCCGGAGATACCACTTCAGAATTGGTTGGCATACTTGTTTTTATTTTACTTTATCCATTTTAGTGGGAGTGGGGTGGGACAAGCCTCTCCTGGAGAGTGCTTTTTTTTATTTTAATTTTTTCATTTATTTTTAAGATTTTATTTAGAGAAAGAGTACACATGTGAGTGCTTGCCCGTGCATGGGCGAGGGCAGAGATGGAAGGATATGGACAGGCAGACTCCACACTCAGCCTGGAGCCAACTGGGTGCTCAATCCCACGACCCCAAGATCATCACCTGATCTGAAATCAATAGTCCGACATTAACTGACTGAGCCACCCAAGCGCCCCTGGCCACTGCTTTTTCAGTGTTTTTAAAGTCAGGTCTCATTTTGGTTTATGTTGTGTATGTCATATGGAACAAATTTTTGCCTCCAACTCCTTAAATTGAGGGCAGATGCTCTATGTCCTTAAATATGCCTTTAAGGAATCTCTTTGGATCACTACTGAGACTTCTGTAGCATGCCTCACCACACAGCTGACTATAGGGGGAAAAACTGTATGGTGTCTAGGATCCTTGCTTGTGTAAACCCGATATGTCAACAAAAACCATGCTGACTTTGATGGGTTCTGACCTGTGGGTGTTAATTTCTGGAATCTTGTCAATATGGTTCAAATCTTACCTTGTCATTTTGTGTATATCATCTTATCCAAGAAGGAAAGCTTGTGAAACTGCTTAACACCTTCATCTAGTGTCCGCATAATCCAGTATACTGTTATATAATGTATACAACATTATATACATTATATATAGTATGGTACATGTTTACTTTGCCATAGAACTTAATTCCATATCTCTCTTTGTTGGTCAACCTCTGTTTTTCGTTTTGTTTTGTTTTTATTACAGAGTAGTATTTTAAGAGTTGATGGTTTCAAAGCTGCAACATTCATTCTCCTTGTAAAGTAGCCAGTCATTGTTGCACTATGATGGATGTACAAGGAAGAGAGAAGGCGAGATCTTATCTTTTTGCGTTATTATTATACTAAAATAAGACACAGCTAGCAAATGAATCAAACTAATCAAACCAATTCAGGTCATTACTTTGATAATGACACTCAGTGTTCGAGTCATGAGTATCCAGAAAGTCTTGGCTAATTATCATTAGCTCTTCATGTCTGCTATGTAAAAAAACAAAATATAATCTTGCTCATTTCTGATTTAATTATTTTTTATTAATCCCGAGTCACAGGGGCACTGGGCTGCCTCAGTCAGAAGAGCATGCTAATCTTGATCTCAGGATTGTGAGTTCAAGCCCCATGTTGGGGTAGAGATTACTTAAAAAAATAGTAATAAACAAAAAAAAATACTGAGCCAGAGTTTTTATTTTTTATTTTTTATTTTTTTGGGGGGAGGCACAGAGGGAGAGGGAGAGAAAGAGTCCTTTTTGTTTTAAAGATTTTATTTATTTATTTCAGAGAGAGAGAACACTAGCACTTGAGCTGCCTGAGGTTGGGAGGGAGAGAGAGAATCCCAAGTAGACTTCTGGCTGAGCACAGAGCCTGACCCGGGGCTCAATCTCACGACCCCAAAGATCATTACCTGAGCTAAAACCAAGAGCCCTATGCTCAACCTACTGAACCACCGTAGGCGCCCCGGAGAGAGGGACTCTTAAGCAGGCTCCACACCCAGTGTGTGCTCAACATGGAGCTCAGTCTCACAACCCTGAGATTATGACCTGAGCCAAAATCAAGTTGGACACTTACCCAGCTGAACGACCCAGGTGCCCCTGAGTAACAGTTTTTAAAACAAAGTCATAATGTTCTCCTACAGAAAGAAAAGTGATTAGAAGTGAAATGTTTGTTTATTTATTTATTATTTTTTAGAAATTATGTGTTTAAATTACTTTAAAGCCCAAGCCTAGGATTTAGGACGTACTGGCACATGATAGGTGCTCAATAAATGTTTGGTGAGGGGCGCCTGGGTGGCTCAGTTGGTTAAGCGACTGCCTTCGGCTCAGGTCATGATCCTGGAGTTCCAGGATCAAGTCCCGCATTGGGCTCCCTGCTCAGCGGGGAGTCTGCTTCTCCCTCTGACCCTCCCCCCTCTCGTGTTCTCTCTCTCATTCTCTCTCTCTCTCTCTCAAATAAATAAATAAAATCTTGAAAAAAGAATAAATGTTTGGTGAACAAATGATTCAATGAATGAATGAAAAAATGAAAATCTTATAAAAAATGTTAAGATTTCCACACATTTTGCACATACCAGTGTATCTTTTTATTTTGTTTTATTTATTTATTTATTTAAAGATTTTATTTTTATTTATTTGAGAGAGAGCACGAGCAGGGGGAGGGAGAGGGGCATGGGAGAGGCAGACTCCCCACTGAGCAGGGAGCTGGATGTGGGGCACAGTCCCTGGACCCAGAGATCATGACCTGAGCCAAAGGCAGATGCTTACCTGACTGAGCCACCCAGGTGCCCTTGATTTTGTTTTTTAAAAGATTTTATTTTTAAGGGGCACCTGGGTGGCTCAGTCGTTTAGCGTCTGCCTTCGGCTCAGGTAATGATCCCAGTGTCCTGGGATCGAGCCCCGCATCGGGCTCCCTGCTCGGCAGGAAGCCTGCTTCTCCCTCTCCCACTCCCCCTGCTTGTGTTCCCTCTCTCGCTGTCTCTCTTTCTGTCAAATAAATAAATAAAATCTTGAAAAAAAATTTTATTTTTAAGTAATCTCTGTACCCAATGTGGGGCTAGAACTTAAAACCCTGAGATCAAGAGTCCCAGGATCTATTGACCCAGCCAGCCAGATGCCCTCAATGTATCTTTTTAAAAAGCACACTGGGGGGTGCCTGGGTGGCTCCGTTGGTTAAGCGACTGCCTTCGGCTCAGGTCGTGATCCTGGAGTCCCGTGATTGAGTCCCGCATCGCCCTCTTCCCTCTCGTGCTATCCTTCATTCTCTCTCTCTCAAATAAATAAATAAAATCTTTAAAAAAAAAAGCACACTGCAAATCATCATTATATCCTATATGTACTTAATATATTATCTTCACAACTAATACCCCAAAGCATTTTGGGTTTTTTTCTATGAATGTCATTTTCAAGTACCAAAGATTAGGATCATGGGATATCCATAACAGAAATTCAAGTAGAGGACTTGAAAAAAAGGCTTTTAGTAACGTAGACAGTGCTTTTTATTTTATTTTATTTTATTATTGTTATTTTTAAAGATTTTATTTATTTATTTGACAGAGAGAGAGACAGCGAGAGCAGGAACACAAGCAGGGGGAGTGGGAGAGGGAGAAGCAGGCTTCCCGCGGAGTAGGGAGCCCGATGCGCGGCTCGATCCCAGGACCCCGGGATCATGACCTGAGCCGAGGGCAGACGCTTAACGACCAAGCCACCCAGGTGCCCTAGACAGTACTTTTTAAAATATGTGTTAAAAGAGCTGCTACCTATGTTGCTTAAAATTATTGGCATATGCACTTGTGATTGTGAGTGATACCATGATGCAAAGTTTGAACAGCTCAAAATCATGTAATTTTCTAATTGTAAATGGAAAAACAGTTCTAGAAGGATACCTACCAAACAAAACTGTTGAAAGTGTTTACCTCTAAAGATAGGGTTTTTGCATGGAGGAAGGGCATATTAGGAAATATGTGATTTTAAATTTTTACTTAAATTTTTCTATGTGGTTTGGATTTTTATATAATGAACTTATGTTACCTTAAAAAGTAATGCAGCATACTAAGTCAAAGTTATATAATTTCCATTTAGAAAGTTTAGGAGCAGAAAAAAAATAAACTATAATTCTACTACTTAGAGGCAACAGTCATGGATATATTGGCATATTTGCTTCCAGTATTTTTTTCTTCATTTAAAAAATAACATAGCTGAAGTTAAATGTGTTTCTTCTCCTTTTTTCATATTTTCCCTTGTAATTAACATTTTATAAAGATTTAAAAACTGTGCAAAATACTCTTTTAGGTAAATGAACATAACCCTACTAAATTATTTTTCATTGCTGACTGCTTCAATCTCTTACAGTTTTTTGTGTGATAGTGAACTTTTTTCAGGATAAATCTTGGTTTACATTTCAGATTATTTTCTTGACACTGGAATCATTAGTCCTTCATTTCATGCTAAAAGTATTAGCATACCCAAAATATTTAGTGTTTTTCTTTTTTTTTAAAGATTTTATTTATTTATTTGAGAGAGAGAGAATGAGAGACAGAGATCACGAGAGGGAAGAGGGCAGAGGGAGAAACAGATTCCCTGCTGAGCAGGGAGCCCGATGCGGGACTCGATCTTGGGACTCCAGGATCATGACCTGAGCCGAAGGCAGTCGCTTAACCAACTGAGCCACCCAGGCGCCCTATTTAGTGTTTTTCTAATGAGTTTTTGCCTAATGGTTTCTAAATCTTTACCACTTTTAGAAACCAAGGTTTGTATTTATAGTACATGTATTTTTTGGAAAGTCAGGTTTATTTTCTTCTCCGAAAATGAGAAGCTGAAGTTTCTATTACATTCTTTTTGTTTAACACATCTTAGTTGCCTTCTCAAAGATGGTGATTGAGGTAGCATTTCAGCATATCTCCTAACTAATGACTGGATATTAGCTAGATATCAAATTAGGTACTTGGTGAACTTTTAGCTACCACGGAAAAACCAGAATTTTAAAATTACTATTATTTTTAAAAAAGATTTTATTTATTTATTTGACAGAGAGAGACACAGCGAGAGAGGGAACACAAGCAGGGGGAGTGGGAGAGGGAGAAGCAGGCTTCCCGCAGAGCAGGGAGCCTGATGTGGGGCTCGATCCCAGGACCCTGGGATCATGACCTGAGCTGAAAGCAGATGCTTAACGACTGAGCCACCCAGGCGCCCCTAAAATTACTATTATTATATTAGATTAGTTTTTTAGTCCTGCTAAACTTTCCACGTATTTTTTTGGTTGCTAGAGAAGAATTCCTAAGATGAATTTGATCTTAGTTTGAATGATCCCAACACTCATAAAATATTTCAGTAATCACAAAAATAGAACTTATACATTAGATTTTTTAAAGATTTATTTATTTATTTTTGAGAGAGAGTGAGGGGGATGGGCAGAGGGAGAGAAACTCAAGTAAACTTCTGGCTGAGTGGGGAGCCCCCTGGGGGGCTCTGTCTCACAACGCTGAGATCATGATCTGAGCCAAAATCAAGAGGCAGCCACTCAACCGAATGAGCCACCCAGGCGCCCTACACTGGAGGTTTTTTAATATGGATGGCCTTTAGTATTCTGTGATCCCATTCCCTCAAAATTTTATGCAACATATATATATATGTTATGCCAGTATGGCTAACATACAGTGTTATATTAGTTTGCAACATATTATTTTTATGTACATTTTTCTGGAGAGATGGTCCATAGTTTTTATTAGATTTCATAGAAATGTAAGTCATGTCTTCTACTCCCCAAAAGAAAAACATGTAAGAGAATCACACCACTCCTTTAAGGCCCTGAAGGAATGAAATTGAGAAGTGTTCCTAGGGTTCAAGAAAAAGCGGTTATACTGAGTTTTGCTATTCCAAGTGGTCATCAGTGTGAGATTGGATCTATTTGTAACATTGTGCCAGACCTGGGAAGGAGGGATGCCATACAGAGCAGTAGTGATGTCTATAAAAGGCCTGGCAGTGTGCCTGCTACATACTAGGTGCCTAAAGGTGGTGGTTGTTATACCCTTGAAGAGATTTGTATATTCATTTCATTACTTTCAGCCATTTCCCTCTTGCCACTTGATTCATGTTATTTAGAGCAAAGTAATTGAAGTCCTCAGAAGTAGCCAGTACACACCATTTTGTAACATCTGCAAAAGCATTTTTCCTGCAGGAGGATTAAGATGTCTTATGAGTGAATTGGTTTCACTGTTTCCATGTGATACAGAATTATAGTTGTGGTTTCCAGTGAGACAAGGATGGTACAGTTATTTTCTTGCCTTTGTATAATGAGAGGGTTTTAGTGTTTCTGCTGTATTCTAGACATTTACACTGCGCAGCTTGTTTTCATATCAGATTTCATATGCAACACCATTCTGTGGTGAGTTTTCTGTTAAAGAGCAAAAGCAGGATCAAGGCAAAGGAAGTGGGAAGACAAGACAGTGGAAGTCCACAGTTTACGCAAAGCATGAAATTTTGGATGGAGTTGATAGAGTTTAGATTCAGAAAGAAAAGTGTGTGCATGGGGGGAGGTGGTGCACCTGGGTGGCTCAGTCGGTTGGGCGTCAGCCTTCAGCTCTGGTCTTGGTCTCCAGGTCCTGGGATGGAGCCCCGCATCTGGCTCCCTGCTCAATGGGGAGCCTGCTTCTCCCTCTCCCTCTGCCCCTCTGCTCTCTTTACGTGCGTGCTCTCTCTCTTTCTCTCTCACTCTTATCTCAAATAAATAAAAAATCTTAAAAAAAAGAACAGTGTGTGTGTGTGTGTTCTATACCTGCAGGAATAAGTAACTTGTCTAGGAGTTAATTCAGAATTGTAGGGAGATTGGTCTACTAGGCAACATAGAAATTAAAATGCCTCCTTTATTCACCTAATTCCATTTTCTGGTGCATTATGAGATGTTAAAACAAACAAAAATCAATAAAACAAGGAAAACATAGCTTTTCTCTCTTTTTTCAAAGAACTTATAACTTAGGGAACTCTGTCTTCATTGCTCATTATGTACATAAGATTTTGATGAAATTTAAATTTCTTTGACTTGAAATAGGAAATTGGCAAAGGAAAGAAAGAAGAAAGAATGAACATTTATTGAGGGTCTACTATGGACCAGACACTGCTAAAAGGCTTAATATTATCATATTCGATCCTGACAGTGACTGATATATAAGTATTAGGACTGTCATTTTGTGGACTGGGAAATAGAAACCCACTTTAAAAATTGTGTTTAATTCTCCATGGCTAACAAGTAGTAGAGGTACTTTTTTCACTGTGATAAAGGAGAATTAATCTCTTTTTTTAAAAAAATGGAGATAGAGTTCACATAATAAAATTCACTCTTTTTTTTTTTAAGATTTTATTTATTTATTTGACAGAGACACAGTGAGAGAGGGAACACAAGCAGGGGGAGAGGGAGAGGGAGAAGCAGGCTTCCTGCTGAGCAGAAAGCCCTATGTGGGGCTCGATCCCAGGACCTGGGATCATGATCTGAGCTGAATGCAGACACTTAACGACTGAGCCACCCAGGTGCCCCCAAAATTCACTCTTTTAAGAGTGCACAAGTCAGTGATTTTTTAATATATTTACAAGGTTGTGCAACCATCACCACAATCTAACGCTGGAACATTTTCATTATTCCATTAGAAATCCTATGCCACTCAGCAGTCACTCCATTCTCCCCTCCCCCAGCTCCTGGCAACCACTAATCTCCTTTTTGTCTCTGTGGATTTGCCTATTCTGGACATTTCATGTAAATGGAATCATACAGTATTTGGTCTTTTGTGTCTGGCTTCTTTCACTTAGCATAATGCTTTCAAAGTTCATCCATGTTGTACCATATATCAGTACTTTGTTCCCTTTTATGGCTGAATAATATTTCGTTGTATGAATAAACCACATTTTGTATAAACATTCATCAGTTGATGGACTTTTAGGTTGTTTCCAATTTTTGCCTATTATGAGTAATACTGTTATGAACATCTGTGTACAGGTTTTTGTATAGACATGTGTTTTCAGTTACACTGTGTATATTCCTAGAAGTAGAATTGCTGGGTCAAATGGTAACTGTCTAAATTTAAGGAATTACCAAAATGCTTTCCAAAGTAGCTGTACCATTTTGGATTCCAACCAGCATTTTTATGAGGGTACTAATTTTTCCACATCCTCACCAACACTTGTTATTATCTAACTTTTTTATTATTGCCATCCTAGTGAGTGTGAAGTGGTATCTCATGATGGTTTTGATTTGCATTTCTCTAATGATTAAGGAGGTCAAGCATCTTTTCATGTGCTTCTGGACTATTTGTGTATCTTCTATGAATACTTTGCAATTCTGTTTTAGTCCGTTCGGGCTGCTATAACAAAATACTACAGACAGGTAGCTTATGAAAAACAGGAAAATATTGCGCAAAGTTCTGGAGGCTGGGAAGTCCAAGATCAAGGTGCCAGTGTGGTCAAATTCTGGTGAAGGCCTTCTTCATGTTCATAGTTGGTGTCTGCTCACTGTGTCCTCACTTAGTGAAATAGGCTAGGGATCTCTGTGGAGCTTCTGTTATAAGGCACTAATCCCACTCATGAGGGTTTCACTCTTAAGCACTTCCCAAAGGTCCCATCTTCTAATATCACACTGGGCATTGGGATTTCAGCATAGATTTTGGGGGGGACACAAACATTCAGACCGTAGCAATGTCCTTTGTCCATCTTTAAATTGGTTTATTTGTTTTCTGTTGAATTGCAAGTGTTCTTTATATGTTCTGTATACTAGACTCCAATCAGATAGATCATCTACAAATATTTTTCTGAGAGCTGTCTTTCACTCTTGTGATAGGTCCTTTGAAACACAGAAATTTTCAGTTTTGATGAATTCTATTTTATTGTATTTTTGTCTTTGGTTGCTGTGCTTAATCTCTTTATTTTGTCTTTCAATTCTAAGTGAAGTTTTGTAGAAATGTCACTGGCTTGACTGAAGAGGATTTTTTTTTTTCCCCTTCATTTCCCTCCCTATGCAGTGCCTGGCACTTGGTAGCCACCAAACAAATGTTGGTTGAATTGAATGATACTGATCATAGATGTGGAACTTGTATGCAGTAAACATTGACATCTGAAGGGGTTAATAACAACTATCATGTTTTGAGTACTTACTAAGTGCCCAATACTGTTTTAAGCACTGACATAACTCATTGTCTCATTTAATCCTTACAACAGTCCTATGAAATACACATTCTTCCCCCAAGGTATAAAGTAAGACACTGAAGCTTGGAGAGGCCAAGTAGCTTGTCTAAGACCAAACAGTTGATCTGGGATTAGAACCCTTGGCTTGGGTGGTGTGTGCTCATTTTCACCACCATGTTCTTGAGCTAGGGCAACAATCAAAATGTGAAGAACCCAGAGGATGGAAAGGAGTGGGACCAAGAGGCGGACTTGTGAATAGTCCGGTTTAGGATATTGATGATATCTTTCAGACTAGTGAGACTTTTTTTTTAAAGATTTTATTTATTTATTTGAGAGAGAGAATGAGATAGAGAGAGAGCACGAGAGGGGAGAGGGTCCGAGGGAGAAGCAGACTCCCTGCCGAGCAGGGAGCCCGATGCGGGACTCGATCCCGGGACTCCAGGATCATGACCTGAGCCGAAGGCAGTCGCCCAACCAACTGAGCCACCCAGGCGCCCCGGACTAGTGAAACTTTGAAAGAGAGGTTGTGGAAGAGTCTAATGGGTTCATTTTGCAAAAGTATCCTTCATGTTTGACCTGAATCAAATCTTGAAATGCTCTGAGTTTGCCAGTTCCACTGTTTCTATATTTTACTTTCAAGGTTACATTTCTCTTTAACCATCTTTTTAGCTCTTTCCCTCCATTTTATACTTTTACTAAAATATTTTTACCCTCCCTGGACCTCATTCCCCTCTGAGTCTTGGTATGCTAATTCTACACTATCATGGTAATTTTTCACTCTTCTATGCCTCTAAGCAGATGTTTTTATATTTTGTGTAGCTTTTCTAATTGTCTTTAGCAGGATGGTTGATCCAAATGACCAATTCTATTATCAGTGGAAGTGAACGTTTCATATTCTTTTTAACTAATAAATGTAAGATTGTGTTATAATGAAATGGTGGAATTAGAATGCCCAACTGTAGCAGAAATCTTGTTAATACTAGAGAGGTTCTAATGTCTCTAAATAGTGTGTGCTTGAATATCTTCAGTTTTTATATTAAGTGAATTTTAATTGCTCATTACATTTTTTTCATTACCTTTTTAAAAATTCCAGTATAGGGCGCCTGGGTGGCTCAGATGGTTAAGCATCTGCCTTCGGCTCAGATCATGATCCGAGGGTCCTGGGATCGAGTCCCGCATCGGGCTCTCTTCTCCTTGGGAGCCTGCTTCTCCCTCTGCCTCTCTCTCTCTCTCTCTTTCATGAATAAATAAATAAAATCTTTAAAAAATAAAAATAAAAATTCCAGTATAGTTAACATACTGTGCTAAATTAGTTTCTGGTGTACAATATAGTGATTCAACAATTCTGTATATCACTCAGTGCTCATCATGATGAGTGTAATCCCCATCACCTATTTCACCCATCCCCCCACTCACCTCCCCTCTGGTAACCATCTGTTTGTTCTCTATAGCTTTGAGACTCTTTTTTGCTTTGTCTTTTTTTTCTTCCCCTTTGTTTCTTAAGTTCCACATATGAGTGAAATCATATGATGTTTATCTTTCTCTGACTTATTTCACTCAGCATTATATTCTCTAGATCCATCCATGTAGTTGTAAATGGCAAGATTTCATTCTTTTTTATGGCTGACTAATATCTTTATCCGTTCATCTATTAATGGGCACTTGGGCTGCTACCATAATTTGGCTATTGTAAATAATGCTGCAATGAACATTGGGGTGCGTATATCCTTTCAAATTACTGTTTTCGTGTTCTTTGGGTAAATACACAGTAGTGGAATTACTGGATCATAGGGTAGCTCTAGTTTAAATTTTTTGAGGAACCTCCGTACTGTGTTCTACAGTGGCTGCACCGGTTTGCATTCCCACCAGCAGTTCATGAGTGTTCCTTTTTCTCTACATCCTTGCAAACAGTTGTTTCTTTACATTTTTTTCTTTTAAGATTTCATTTAATTTATCTGAGAGAGAGAGAGCACGAGCAGGGCAGGGAGGAAGGGAGGGCCAGGGCAGAGGGAGTGGGAGAAGCAGACTCCCTGCTGAGCAGGGAGCCCAACATGGGGCTCCATCCCAGGACCCTGAGATCATGATATGAGCAGAGAGCAAACACTCAACTGGCTAAGCCACCCAGGCGCCCTACTTTTTTTTTTATTACAGTGTTTTTTTGTATACAGTTTTCTTAACTAGTGACAGTCATGGTTTTCTGTTGCTGCAATGGAAGCACCTATAAGCCAAGTGCCATATCACATACTCTTCATAGTCATTTAACCCTAATGTCAGCATTTTCCTTCACTGAGTCTTTGGGAGGTTGACTTGCTCAAGGTCCCATATTTAATAGCATCACTGGGATTTGGACCCACCAGGGACATACTGATCTTGTTTAAAATAATATTTTGAGGGGTGCTTGGGTGGCTCAGTCAGTTAAGCATCGACTCTTGATTTCGGCTCAGGTCATGATCTCAGAGTCCTGAGATCGAGCCCCACATCTAACTCCAGGTTCAGCGTCTGCTTGAGATTCTCTCTCCCTCTCGCTCTGCTCCTCCCTACTGCTTACGGGCATGCTCGCTCTCTCAAATAAATAAATAAATATTTTTTAAAAACCCATAAGAACCATTTATTTATTTATTTATTTATTTATATATTTTTTAAAGATTTTATTTATTTGACAGAGAGAGATACAGCAAGAGAGGGAACACAAGCAGGGGGAGGGGGAGAGGGAGAAGCAGGCTTCCCGCCGAGCAGGGAGCCCAATACGGGGCTCGATCCCAGGACCCCGGGATCATGACCTGAGCCAAAGGCAGACGCTTAACAACTGAGCCTCCCAGACGCCCAGAACCATTTATTTATTTTAAAAAACAAGAGCTAATGTGCTTATTGACTAACTATTTAGAAGTTAGGGAAATCAAACATTTTGGGGGGAAAGTTGCATTTTCTTAACTAGTATTAAGATCAAGTCCCACATCAGGCTCCCGGCTCAGCGCGGAGCCTGCTTCTCCCTCTGACCCTCTCCTGTCTCATGCTGTTTCTCTCTCTCTCTCTCAAATAAATAAATACATAAATAAAATATCTATGGGAGCACCTGGCTGGCTCAGTCTTTAGAGCATTCCATTCTTGATTTTAGGGTTGTGAGTTGGATCCCCATGTTGACTGTAGAGATTACTTAAAAATAAAAGTCTTTAGGGGCACCTGGGTGGCTCAGTTGGTTCAGCATCTGCCTTTCTGCTCTGGTCATGATCCCAGAGTCCTGGGATCAAGCCCGGGGTTGGGTTCCCTGCTCGGTGGGGAGCCTGGGTTTCCTTCTCCTCTGTCCCGCCCCCACTTGTCCTCTTTCTCTCTCTCAAAATAAATAAACAAAATCTTAAAAAAAAAAAAGTATCTATGGAAACTCCATTAGAATAATTTATGCTAAAACATACCTATTAAAAATAGGCAAGTTTTTCATTTAAGTCATCAGTTAGCACAATTATAAGCTTGAGCTCTATACCTGTTGATTTTTTTTTTAAGATTTTATTTATTTATATGAGAGAGAGTGTGGGGGGGGTGGGGAAGGGCAGACAGGGAGAGGAAGAGAGAGAATCTCATGCACACTCCCTGCTGAGCACAGAGTCAGACGCTGGGCTGTATCCCAGCACTCTGAGATCATGACCTGAGCTAAATCAAGAGTCGGTCGCTCAACCTCCCGAGCCACCCAGTCACTCCTATACTTGTTGATTTCTAAGGTGAAATGTGATGAAAATAACCTTTTTGGCCTTTTGTTATGGCAAGTCTCCTGACTTCACAAGGTATTTCTAAAGGGCTTTACATTGCAAAAGTTTAAAAAGATCCCCTTCAAACACGGAAATGGTAGCATGTTAGAACTGTCTCTAGTAAGAACCTTGAGGACCATTTATTTATTTTATTTTAAGTAAGAGATAATGTGCTCATTGAGTAAGTGTTTGGCTGTCAGGAAAATCAAACAGACTTTGGAAAAAATTTTGATTTTAGGCATTCTCTTATAAATATTACAGGCTGAATGGCAAGTTTTTCGGGTTTTGTTTTTCTGGTTCTTCCTGAAAAAAATGATAATTCCTGTCTTCTCTCTAGCCAAGTTAAGCTCCATGGAAAATAATTATTCATTAAATCAGAGATCCCAAAGGTATTAAGAAGTGCCTCCAATATAGTGGGTATTCTCTATTTTATTTCTGGAATGAACAAAGGATACCCCTTATTCCAAACATCAAAAGCATCTGTCCGGTACAGTTACTCAGCCTAAGGAATAACTTATTTCCTGGCAGACAAGTTTGCTTCTCTATGGGTTGTGTGAAACTTTAATAAATAACCTCGAAAACTAAGAGAGTTAACCCATCTTGGGGCACCTGGGTGGCTCAGGTCATGATCCCAGCCTTCGGCTCAGGTCATGATCCCAGCAATCCTGGGATTGAGCCCAGCATCACATCAGGTTCCCTGCTCAGCAGGGAGCTTGCTTCTGCCTCTCCCCCCTCCCCAGTTCATGCACGTGCACACACACACACACACACACACACTCTCTCTCTCTCTCTCTCTCTCTCTCGTTCTTTCAAATAAATAATCTTTTTTTTTAAAGGAGTTAACCCTTCTTGAATAACTGATCTTTTTTTTAAGATTTTATTTATTTTTTGATAGAGAGAGACAGTGAGAGAGGGAATACAAGCAGGGGGAGGGGGAGAGGGAGAAGCAGACCCCCCGCGGAGCAGGGAGCCCGACATGGGGCTCAATCCCAGGTCCCCGGGATCATGACCTGAGCCGAAGGCAGACACTTAATGACTGAGCCACCCAGGCGCCCTTGAATAACTGATCTTAACAAAAATTTTACATACATTCATTTCTAAAATATGCTTTTCTCTGATTAGGAGACTTCTACAAGGGTGCTTTCTACCTTAAAAACCAGGGTTTTCGGGATCTAAGCCAAACCAGTCACCTCTCCTAAGTTCTTCCTTGAAAAAGTAGCTGATATTTGTGAAGATTTAACAGGAGCGTCCTTGTTGCCTTTTGAAAGGATTAATTATGGAACACTGAAGGATGGAACAAAGAAAGCCACATTTCAAACTGGAATGGTAGAGAAGAATTGAAAGCTGGTTACATCTCTTCATGTGCAAGCTCAGGGACCAGTCTTTTATATGCCTTGTCCCCTTTGCCTCTTCACAGGCATACTCTAGTGTGACTTTTCCTTAGCCACGATGTGTCCCTGCACATGCTGTTACCTTCATCTGGGGCACATCCCTTTCTTCCCTCCCTTTAAATTTCATCAACTCCTGCTTATCCTCTTTAGGATTCAGTGAAAAAGTCAATTCCCTGGGAAGCCTTCTCTGCCTTTCATAGCTTTCTGGGCACATCCCCATTCTATAGTGCATCATGATTGTCAGTTTGTGTCTCTCTTGAGTTGGTAGGCTCTGGGGTGCAGGCCCAGTACCAGTTTTTTTTTTTTTTTTAAGATTTTATTTTTCCATTTGAGAGAGAGAGAGGTCATGAGCAGGGGAAGGGGCAGAGGGGGAAGGAGAGGCAGACTCTCCACTGAGCAGGGAGCCTGACGGCGGGACTCAATCCCAGGACCCTGAGATCGTGCCTGAGCTGAAGGCAGACACATACCTGACTGAGCCACCCAGGCACCCCATGGCCCAGCACCATTCTGCACATTGGAAGTTCCCCAACATTTATTAAGTCATTGTATGGGTTTTGAATTATTATTTTTTATTATCAAGTTGCTCAAAGGTTTAAACGGGGGAAGTTCATTACAATGAACTAACAAATTTTAAAGACAGTATTTTTGGATGTGGGGTCTTTTAAGGTTCAACAATTTTGATTTTGCTAAACGTCAGGGATAACTAGATCTAACTTACTCAGAAAGAAGTTGTGTGGGTGTAAACTTACTCAGAAAGAAGTTGTGTGGGTGTAAAATGATTTAAGCTTCTCAGTGAAACAATAAATTTTTATGATTTTGCTATTAGATTTGATGAGACAGTGGGATTATCTAAAAACGGAGGGCACAATGCTATCTAGTGTCAGTTCTCTAGCATGAATGACAGGGAGAAGGAGCCCAAAGATACAGAACTTCCTTTTTAAAAAAAGGATATTGATTCCAAAATACACAGGATAAGTAATAAGAAGCAAACTTCAATGTATCATTCATAAAAGGGGACATTTTTCTAAATAGCATCATCCTTTGTGATTTCTTTTTTTTTTTTTGACAAAAACCCATAGATACTCTTATTGGATTTCTCTGTCCAAATTATGGATCTAGACTGTAATGGAGTAAGGCTTGTCGATTTCAAATTAGTACTGAAAAGGGCTGAGAAATTGAGGAGAGGTGATAGTTCAGCCCCATTAGTGTCTGGCATTATCTCTGGTCCCCTCATTGTCAATAGTTCTCACTCGGCAACTATTGAAGACCCTCGCTCACTTGTTCCTTAATTCTTGTTATTGAAGAGCAGTTATTTTTACCAGCAGGAGGGAATGGGGTAGTCACTAGGTAGACCTGGCCCCTTAGAAGGAAAAAGGGCTACTGCAGATAAGCCTCAGGGAAGGAAGTGGGGGAGGGAAGCCAGGAAAATGTTGTGTGAGGAGATCGCCCCCCCCACACCCAGACTATTTTTGTTTGCCCAATCACCCAGGAAGATCTCCTGTTAATCTGTAGTTTCTGTGTCTCCTAAGAAATAAAACCAAGCTAACTTAAAGATCTTCGTTAGAATTGTGAAAAGAATGAGCCGTCCCTTTCTCATTCTTAATGATTGGAAATTTATAAAATACGGTCTTGAAATATCTTTACCCAGGTGTCACAGCAAAAGCTATGTCCACCCCCCCCCCCAACGATATGGGAGAAGAGAAATATAGAAGGATTTCATGGGAGAATAGAGTGTGGCTAATACTGGAAGGATTTTGTGCTGGAGAGGTGTCAGGTTTGAGGAACAATGATCACTTGAGATTACCTTAGAAGAAAACTCCTAGGCAGTGCTTGTATATGTAGTTTCTCTTTCTTTCCTTCTTTCTTTCTTCCTTTCTTCCTTCCTTTCTTTCTTTCTCTTTCTTTCTTTCTTTCTTTCTTTCTTTCTTTCTTTCTTTCTTTCTTTCTTTCTTCTTTCTTTCTTTTTTCTTTCTTTCTTTCTCTCTCTCTCTTTCTTTCTTTCTTTCTTTCTTTCTTTCTTTCTTTCTTTCTTTCATCTTTCTTCTTTCTTTCTTTCTTTCAAGATTTTATTTATTTATTTGGCAGAGAGAGACACAGCGAGAGAGGGAACACAAGCAGGGGGAGTGGGAGAGGGAGAAGCAGGCTTCCCATGGAGCAGGGAGCCCGATGCAGGGCCCCGGGATCATGACCTGAGCCGAAGGCAGGTGCTTAACGACTGAGCCTCCCAGGTGCTCCTGTTTGTGTAGTTTCTTATGGATGCAGAGTGCTTTATGCTTAGAAAGAGAAGTAGAATTTTGAAATTATCCATTAATTTATCTCTGAGGGCACCAAATTTATTTTTTTAAAAGCATACCTAATGTAAGGTTCATTTAAATACCAGTCTTGCAGAAATCTGAGCCGCTACTCCTTTATCCTAAGTGTGTGGGGTGCCTGGGTGGCTCAATAGGTTAAGCATCTGCCTTCAGCTCAGGTCCTGATCCTGGGGTCCTGGGATCCGAGCCCCGAGTTGGGCTCCCTGCTCAGCATAAGAGTCTCCTCTCCCTCCCCCCGCTTGTGCTCTCTCTCTCTCTCTCTCAAAAAAATAAAACAAAACAAAAAAACCCTTAGTGTGTGGTTTTGAAGATGTTTCAATCTTAAAGGTTATTAGGAGGAGTTATAGAGAAAGCAGTGTAGACGGTTGGTTATACCTCAGCTCAAGTTAAGTTCTTACTTGTACAATGTGAATTAAGTAATTTTATCACTTTAAGCCTAGTTTACCAATGAAATAATGTAGTTAGACTCAGTTTTCTTTTTAGTTCTTTAATTGTGATTTTTAAGAGAAAAGAGATCTCATTTTGTAATATTTGAAATAACCTAATACTCTAGAGTTATCACAAAATTAAATACATCTCATGCAACTTAATCATGATTCCTTGTGAGAAAAACAAATGGATTTAAGAGACAAAAATAGGTTCTGAATAAGTAGGACTACAACACAGGGTTTCTTAGTTTCTGACCTGCCATTCTTCCAGCAGAATCTAGTTGTATGCACTTTGCCTTAAATAATAAGAGAATGGGAATGGCTCTCCTGCCCTCCAGTTTCTCTGCTAGTAATGTCTGATTATTTTCTCCATCAAAGCTCGCCATCACCTAAGCCCTGATCTGAAGACCGTCAAATCACTAAGTATAGGATTTAGAGCAGATGGTCACTACCAATATAGGTTAGCAATCTATTCTGTGTTCAAACAAGTGCAGATCTTCATAGCGTAGTATCAGTTGGATATTTTGAGTTAATGTTAGCTCTGGTCACTTTAATTAACCCTCATAATTTAGCTGAGATGAGCTGTGTCTTCATTTATTAATTCATTTTACAGAACACTACACACAGACCTCTAGTGTTTGCTTAGTTTGCCAAGTGCAGTGTTGTATGGCTTCATGAGTATTTCATGCAGTGAAAATGCTTGTCAATGGGGCTTTAAAAAGTGGGCTTCTCACTGATGGGGATATTCAGTACACCTAACACTTTGAGCCTGATTTTTTTTTTGTTTTATTGAGACACACATGGATCACACAGGTAATAGATTGCTTTTAATTTTATAATTATATGTATTATATATCATGGACCACTTTACTAAATATTGAGCAATCAAGCTGGGGAAATGTTGATGCTTTTTAAAAGTTATATTCGAGGGTGTCTGGGTGGCTCAGTCGTTAAGCGTCTGCCTTCGGCTCAGGTCATGATCCCAGGGTCCTGGGATCAAGCCCCGCATCGGGCTCCCTGCTTGGCGGAACCTGCTTCTCCCTCCCCCACTCCCCCTGCTTGTGTTCCTGCTCTCGCCATCTCTCTGTCTGTCAAATAAATAAATAAAATCTTAAAAAAATAAAAATAAATAAAAGTTATATTCAGGTATTCAAGGGGGAGAGGCATAATTTGTAATGGACATGCAAGGAACTTTAAGAAATGTAGGGCTGTCCTTTTGTGCACTGCTGACATGAATGTAAAATGGTATAGCCACTCCAGAAAGTTTGGTGGTTCCTTAAATATTTAAACAGAATTATCATCTGATCCAGCAGTTCTTCTCCTAGATATATATTTAAAAGAATTGAAAGCAGGGACTCAAATAGATACTCGTACCCATGTTCACAGCAGCATTACTCACGATAGACAGAAGGTGGGAACGACCCAAATGTACATCAACAGAAGAATAGATAAACAAGTTTGGTGTATATACACACAGTGAAATACTGTTGAGCCTTCAAATGGAATGAAATGCTGATATATCTTACAATATGGGTGAAGCGTGAAAACATTATGCAAAGTGAAATAAGGCAGACACGGAAGGACAAATATCATGCGATACCACTTATATGAGATACTAGAATAGGTGAATTTATAGGGACAAAAAGCAAAATAAAAAGTAGCGAGGGCTGAGAGAGGGCAAATGAAGAGTTATTGTTGAATGGATACAGAGTGTCTGTTTGGGATCATGAAAAGGTGCTGGAAATGGAGAGTGGGAATAGTTTCACAACATTGTGAATATACTTAATGCTACTAAATTGTACACTTAAAAATGGTTAAAATGGCAGATTTTATGTTACATATATTTTATCGCACGCGCACACACACACACACACATACACACACACTTCAAAGAAAAAGAAGCGTAGGGCCATTTCCAAGTCTTGCTGTATTCAGTTCTGTTTTTCTACCTTTTTCATGGTTTTGCTTCATTTGCCACAGAGAGCTTCTTAGTATGGGCTCAGTATGCTTGAAGTTGGCCTGATGGATGTGTTTAGGTCAGAACCCACTGGTTTTGCTTCAAGGAGCCTTGCTTTTTATATTTGTTAACAATTTTGAGGGTGGGTAGGTGAGGGGGAGGTAGTTTAAGTTGGGAAAACAGTGCATGTTGGACTTAACCATTCCGACAAGGAGAGCGTGCTTTTGTGGCAAACCGAAAGGCTAGGAATCCCGGGTGATGAAACACAGGCCTTCCGGCCCTCACTCTGTTCCTGATTTCTGGTTGTGGGAATCTGCTCTGAATCCAACTGCAAGTGGAAAACCCATCTTTGGCTGAGCAGCCAGGGAGGCCCTCCTGCCAATCCCCTAAAATGTGTCGCTGAAACTTTGGCCCTGTGAGGATGGAGCTGAGGCTGTCTTCCCGAGATCTGTGCCGCTGTCAAGGTGGCTGTGATGGGACTGTGACCGGCCTCTGCACTACATTTTGGCAGTGACCTTGAGACCTGCCAGCTCACAGCAGCTGTCCTGGTTCTTTCTCTCCTGCCACAGTTGCCTGGCCAGGGGGCTAACGGGAGGGCGCTAAACTCCTCTGGCTCGGGCATTCTCAGGGACTGGCAAGTTCCGACTACGGTGCCCAGCTCTCTGAGTGCCTACCACCCACTGGGTATGGTGGCAGTCCAGGTGTGTGAAGGTGGGTGGCTGCTAGTGCCGCCTCTGGCTCAGCTCCCAGTCCCCGGGAAGTGGGTGGCCCCGTCTGACCATCAGCCGGGTGGGCAGAAGGCTCCGAGGTTGCGGGGGGAGGGGGACCTGCTTGGCAGCTCCAGGGAGAGATGCTCAGTGACAGCTGATGATCTTGGGAGACAGAGGAGCCAAAGGTGCCCCTTTTGTCCCAAAGGTGTGAGCCCACCTTCCAGATGGGAGGGATTTCTTTAGGAAATGAAGGTCACCAGAAATGTCCAGAGCAAGAGAGAGAGAAATCTCTCTCCAGCCACTGAGAGTGACAAGTGTATTTTGAAAACTCCTCCCCCTCCTTGTCCTCTTCCCGTCCTTTTGCTTTCAAGTGGCTTCATTAGTATTTTTTAATTCGCCTTTATCATCGGACATTTATTGACAGAAATCAAATTGCTGTGTTTCTGGGCAAAGCGCCTGCTGCAAAGAGGTGTGGTTCCCGGGGAATGAGACACGCAGCCCAACAGCTGAGCCTACACTGTCCTCACATAACCTCCCTGCCTTAAATATCGCCAATATTTAGCCTTGCCTTATAAAGTAAAAATGCACAATACCTTCCAGAGTTTCAGCAAGCCCAAATGCCCCCCTCGGCTCAGTTATATCTCCTGTACGTTGGAGGCTGAGCCGCGCACCCCTCCCCCCGCGCAGACCTGCCCTCGGAGCCGCCAAGAGGTTACTAATCAGGGAGCCTCCGCCATCGATCCGATGGTGGAGACCTGGGGGATTTGTGTGCATTGTTTTTGCTGAAGCCTCCTGTGATTTCGGCGCGACCAGATCCTCTGCAGCGCACTCCATGTCGCAGCTTGTGGCTGCCTGTGTCCTGTGGTGAGAGCGGAGCCGCACAGGAGATCCTTTGTCTAGGAAGGCTAGCAGAGAAGATCACTTTGGAGTTGCTAAGCTCTGCATTGCCATTGGCTGCACTCTTTGTGGGGCTGTTTTTGCAAAAGGCATGCCCAGCACGTCTACAGTGCTGGCAGGCCAGGGCTGCCTTTAAACACCATGATAATAATACCAAAAAGCAGTTTGCAGAACTGTTCCACTGTAGAGGCTTCCTCTGCAGAAGCAAGCAAGATGGCTACCTCGTGGGCTTCGCTGTGAAGAATGCAGAGGCTAATTAAGACAGACTTTAAGGGGAAAAAAGGGTATTTCCCTACTTCATCTTTATGCAAGGCTTTTTTTCAGTGACTTTTCAAGTATACATTTTACATAAGCTCTTTAGGTTCTGCCTAGCAAACATGTTGATGATTTTAAATGGTCTAAGTAGTTTTATAGAGAAATAGCCAAAAATTTTGGGGGGGGTGGGAGCTAATTTTTTTTTTCTTAAATGGAGGCTCATTTTGCAATTTGATTTTTTTTAGGTTATAAAAGAAAACAAGAGGCCCCAGAGGGAAAAGAAGCCCAAAGTTTTAAAGGTAATCAGCTATTGATTAAATCATATTTAATTTTTTGCCATTTCATATAGTATTTTTCTGTCACTTAGGAGTAAATTTGGAGTACAGTGGATGTGAATTCTCCCGGATTTTCAGTAGATAAATGAATTTTCACTCAACTGAAGGGTTTTCTCTCTCTCTCTTTTTTCTGATGTGCTGCATGATGTGCATATTAGCATCCTTTATTTTCAACTCCACACAAGTCTGCAGAAGGAAAAGTTTATATGCAAAGTGTTGTGAATAAAATTTGTTTTTCTTTGTAGATCCTTTTGTAGCATCTGCCTTTGTGGTGTTGCACCAGTGTGTAAACTTAAGCCCTTAAGGAGACACTATTTGAAGTTGACAGCTATGATCCATTGTGATTTTAATAGACCTTCCATTAGATACTATTTTAAAATGTGTGGTTTTGCTTTCCAAAGGAAAAGGTCCTTAGAGATTTTAGTTCAACTTAAAATATGTAAGCCATCGAGATCAGCCAAATTATCATTGCCTAATCCCAAATTCTCATTGAATCATTTTTAATTTTGGCATTCATAGAGCTGTAGGAAATATACATGTTTTCTTTATTTTCAGCGGTTTGCCTAATGAGTATTTAGCAGTAACCTAATTCGGTTATAAGCTAACAGTCTGTGTTATGAGCTTGGTACAGTATTCAGAAGGGTTAATTTAAAAGCATATGGCACTACTCAAAGTTCAAGGCTAGCTTTAGTTTAGCAAATGAGTGCTTATGTGTTAAAGGTTTCAAGTGGCATATTGCTGTTATAAATGTAAGCAACCTGAGCAAGTAACCTTTTTAATTAAAAAAACACATATTAAGCAATAAAACTTTCTGATCTTTAAAATTATATCATGTATATATAATTAACAATATTTTAACCTAATCTTAGCTTTTCTTTTGCAAATAAAGTTTTAGCACTCAAAGAGGAACAACATGTTGAACTATGGATGTGGCAAATTTTTATTCATTTGCTTCCCCAGTTGTGTACCTTGAAAATGTTTTTGACATGGAGAACCAAACCTTGCATTGCTTTCAAATTTGTCTGACCACCTTGAGTTTCTGTTTCCTGTGTGTACGCGGCGTTGCCATGTACATTTTCATCAACCAACAAGTTATTTGTTTAATATTTACCACACAGTCATCGGTGTTCTAGGCACTGTGAAATGAATGAAATTGCTTGGCACAAATTCTCATTGGGCCTGGACAAATAGAATATTGGTTATTTTCAAGGTAAATTAACCCCTCCTGTTTTGCTTCTGCATATCGATCCACCTACTCCCTTTTACTTCCTTCCCCTCCTCCAACTGTAAAATCGTATCATTAAAAGCCCTGCTTATGTTTTTTAATCTCTTCTTATACTTTCTGTGTTGGGTGTATCCATCTCAGGTGTTTTGTCTTCAAATCTTCAAGTGAGAAATCATTTTAGTGCTGCTGTTAAAATGGCTCTCAGATTTGCAGGGGTTAGGGGGGCAGCAAAGGAGAAAGAGGCCAATTGCATGGACATATTAATATAGATGAAGGGCGACTGGGTGGCTCAGTCGGTTAAGTGACTGCCTTCGGCTCAGGTCATCATCCTGGAGTCCCGGGATCGAGTCCTGCGTCGGGCTCCCTGCTCGGCGGGGAGTCTGCTTCTCCCTCTGACCCTCTTACCTCTCGTGCTCTCTATCTCTCATTCTCTCTCTCTCAAATAAATAAATAAAATCTTTAAAAAATATATATAGATGAAGCTTGGTAGCTAAATCAGTAGCTGCCTTTGCTAGGAAGTAGAATTGGGTTTGGGGGATACTATTTAATTCTATGTTTATTTTGTTAGTCTGTGGGTGTCCTGTCACCTGAAATAAATTTCAGAAGTAAATGTACCGTGTGTTGCTTTCTTGAAATAGGGCAATGGACTCTGACTTATTTTAAAATAAGTGCCTGTGGGTGGCTGAATTTCATGTGCCACAGCAACAGAACTGAATTGTTGCTCACTTTCCTCCATAGTTATCAGTTGTTGTACAAGAGTAGGGAAATGCCCTAAAAGGAAAAAATCATTTTTTCCCCTGAGGTTGGCATTTTAAAATGTCTTCTTTAATTTTCTATTAGCTGTAATGTATTTTGTTCTCCAGAGAAAGCTTTGTTTCTTTGTTCCACAGTAGAAATGCTAAAATACTTTCAGATTTTAGCTCGGTATGTGTAAAATAGGTAGAATATTATACAACCCTGAAGGAGATGTTATGAAAACTAAATCCATATTTTGGGAGGGAGGGCAGGGAAAGAGTACAACTTTCAGCTTAAGGTTTTATGGATGAGGACTTAGTGTTCCAGCTGGCTGCTATCTGGGGGAGCAGTGATGGGAGTCTACAGGTTACAGCTTGGTCTCCTTTCATAATTCTCTCTTTGCGTATGGCATTATGCCAGAGATCTAGTCCACTTCGTTTGACTCTGGCCTCTTAGATCTTCAAATCTGGGTCCCTTGCTTTTTGTCAGGGTGGATGCTGCAGGTATCCTAAGCAAATATTTTCATCTTCATCATCTGTGAAGAAGTAATTGGACAGGTGAAGAGTCTGATTAAGGAAATTGGGTGCAGAATTGAAGCTTGTCCCATCCTACTCTGAACCTGCTAACTAAATATTGAATCCAGTTGTGGGGCTGAAATTGCCTGGTATGTCTCATACCTCTCACTTTTAAGCAATCTATTAGCTATATCGATAACCTATATTCATTCTATTGTAGTTCAAAATGTAAAACTGTAGATAGTGACTTCAAATCCCTGACTAGAGAGAGAGTTCTCCTCTAGCTGAAATGCCAGTTTCTGTCCAAAGCACTCAGGTGGCCAGAAGGGATATCGAATGATGGGGGTAGTGGGTAGGCGAAGCACAAATTCCTGCCCCCATTGGTTCTGGAGGACCAGGTTCCTGCCCAAGCCCTGTTGATTATCACTAGAGTTATTTTATATATACATGGCAGCTTATTGGCTGTGCTGTAATTATTTCCTTGACTCTTGAGTAAGGTAAAGGTGTGAAATAGTTTCAGGCATTGATTCATAAAATTGGACTTGTGAGTGGCATGATTTGGAACTCCACTTGGTAGAAACATTTATGTAAATAATCTCTACTTGATGTGTCAGGGTAAGAGGATATATTCCCTTAAGAGAATGTCAATTTTAAGGTAATATCACTTTGGTTAGGTTGTCAATCATTGTCCCTGGAAAAAATCAGATTGCATGGTCATTTGGGGATATTGAGGGGAATTTAATAAAGGAATTGTTTAAAAGGTGTGGGCAGGGTTAAGGGAGAAACTAGGGATGACGAAGCATCCCAGGACTAATGACAGCGGAGATTTCTCACCACTCCTAGGCCTGAAGGGGCCAGGGAGTGGGAGCAGAAACCCAGATACAAAGAATAGTTGAAGTTGAAGAGATGGAGCAGGGTCTTTTATTGCAGCCTTTGGTAACGGGATGTTTCTGCAGAGAGGAAGTTTTGGGATGTGGGGGATCCAAATAAATACCCTGCCCTCCAGTTTTCTGCTGTTTTCATTGGTGGGTCCAATTAGAAGCCAAAAGGGGACAGGATGGTGCGTTCAAAAATAGTACCAGCATCATTATTATAAGAAGGTAACATTAGGTGAGTCTGGGTGAGGTGTATATAAGAAACCCTATACTATGTTTGCAACTTATCTGTAAATCTAGAATCATTTCTTTCTTTTTTTAAAGATTTATTTATTTATTTGACAGAGAGAGCAAGAGAGCACAAGCAGGGGGAGTAGTAGAGGAAGAGGGTGAAGCAGGCTCTTCGCTGAGCAGGGAACCCCATGGGGGACTTGATCCCAGGACCCTGGGATCCTGACCGGAGCTGAAGGCAGATGCCCAACCATCTGAGACCCCCGGGCGCCCCTAAAATCATTTCAAAATAAAAAGCATGGGCATCCCTGAGCAGGAACCATATTTATACATTCTATAAGTAAGTAGAGACACTCTTTCGAGGGCAGTAAGGGATATTTTCTAGCTATTGGGTTATAAAATATTATCAAAGTCGTATTTGGAGGAACTGAGTGAACAAATATAAAGAAATGTCAGTGGATATTAAACCAGGAAACGGTCTACAGATGATTTAGAAAAGAAATGAAAACTAAATGATCTTCCTGCTAGCTTCTACACTGGCAGCCGTGCTCTTCACTGTTTCCTTCCTTCCTTCATGACGCTGTTAAAGGAGAACAAGTGGTGCTGGGGGCTGATGGGGGACATAGACATATTTCTCACTAGGAGAGAAGACACGAGCGTATAGCTATACTTAAATATATTTTTTAAAGATTTTATTTATTTATTTGTCAGAGAAAGAAAGAGAAAGAGCACAAGCAGGGGGAGCAGGAGATGGAGAAGCGGCTCCCCACTGAGCAGGGAGCCTGATGTGGGACTCGATCCCAGGACACTGGGATCATGACCTGAGCCGAAGGCAGACACTTAACCAACTGAGCAACCCAGGCACCCCTACTTAAATATCTTTTTGAAAAATGTTTTTGAAAGGAGAATCAAATCATAAATAAATCATATTCATACATGGTGTTGATTTGCATGACATAGTGACATTCAAAATATTTAGTACAATCCTTACCTGGCACATAGTAAATCCTCAGTAAGCTCAGTTTCCTGAACAACATCATTTATATTCAATATTATTACTATTTTTTAAAGCATATACTAAATGCTGGGGCTACAATGGTGTACAAGCCCAAAATGGTTTCTGCCTTCTTGGCGATTAACTTTGCTTAGGAAAGGCAGGGGAAAAAATTTAAAGACAAATGAATAAATTGCAAATTGTAGTATATGCTTTGAAGGAAACAAAAAATGTGTTAAGCTAGGGAAATTTAATATTTTTGAGAGCTGTCCCATTCATTTTTATTATTATTATTTTTAAAGATTTTATTTATTTGACAGAGAGAGAGACAGCGAGAGTAGGAACACAAGCAGGGGGAATGGGAGAGGGAGAAGCAGGCTTCTTGCCGAGCAGGGAGCCCGATGTGGGACTCGATCCCATCATGACCCGAGCCGAAAGCAGACGCCTAACGACTGAGCCACCAAGGCGCCCCTCCCTTTCAATTTTAAATTGTTACCCATACTGGTGCTGATTTAAAAGTACCAAATTAGATACAATTGAGTTATCTTGTTTATTTTTAAAACCCATTAAGCTAGGAGAAGTGGAAGATTGAATAGTTACTAAACATTTTTCTCTGCACACTTAACTACAAATTTGTTTCAGTTAGTAAAAAATCATTGGTAGAATGATAAACTTTCCTTAACTCTGGTTATAATGTAACATTCCATGACTTAAAGTAACATGTTGCAAATTTTTTATTTATTTATTTATTTATTTATTTATTTGAGACAGAGAGAGAGCACATGAGAGGGGGGAGGGTCAGAGGGAGAAGCAGACTCTCTGCCGAGCAGGGAGCCTGATGTGGGACTCGATCCAGGGACTCCTGGATCATGACCTGAGCCGAAGGCAGTCGCTTAACCAACTGAGCCACCCAGGCGCCCAGTAACATGTTGCAAATTTAAGTGCCAGATCAAATATCGAGCTTGACCATTGTTCAGGCAAAAGAGCACGCCATTTTTACAGTCTTTCATAGACACACGCATGCAGTGAATCCCAGACTTCTGAGTATAATGTACTAGTGGGGAAAAATTTAGAGTGGGTGGTGAGAATATCCAGAAAGCAGTACCAGCTTTTTAAAAAACAAAAAAACAAAAAACATATAAATTCAAAGAAGATAATCTCAGAATACAGGACAGTCATATAAATTTAATTATTTAGTTTTATGATTCAACACATGGTCCTTATTTTCCTCATTATGTCATAAACTGGCAAAAATTGTCAAAGATGTGTGCTCATCCATCAGTGTTTATTCACATGATCAAAGGCACACATGGGGCTTCTGGTTTGCACACCCAGAAACTGTAATACAGCATTTTGCCCAGAGATGATCAGAATGATTTCAGGGCTAAGTTCTCACTAAGCCAGCTCACACACAATCAAATCATTCATTTAATTATTGGAGCACGTACATTTTCAGTGACTCAAGACCCATGTTCATTCTGTAATTTCTAGGAATGATCCCAGAGAATCAGTGAATAAAAGCCAAGTGGGGTGAATGGGCGTGAGGAAAATTTCATTCAAGCTACCAAAAAAAAAAAAAAGGATCTGTTGAATTCTTCCTAGCTAAGAAAAGAAAATATACCTTGTGTCTTGAAAACTTAAGCTCATTTGAAACTGTGTCTTCATAGTACTGGACTAGAATGTATTCTTAAGAGACAGATAAAAAGCGCTAAATAAGAAATGTTAATAAATTTTTGTTGAAACCTTACTAGTATCTTAATTCATTTTCAAGTTTAATTAATTTAATAATGGAATGTCCTTCGGTGTCCAAAATGTTATAAAAATAATATTTTTAAAGATCTGATCACAAAATTTATCCACCACAGTGGCCTATGCAAGAGAATGAAGATTATAGAATCTTTTTTTAACATGTTGTGATGATTTATTGCTTTAAATACTGACTAACTCTTTTGAGTCCTTTTTGAACTAAAAGCAGGACTTTCTGCATGTGACAAATTTTAAGAGAGGAGATGTTATAGTTTTATAATCTATGTTTAAAATTTACTGATGTCATATGAATTTGATTAAAGCACATGTTCTTTTCATGGTTCTAAGGAACCAGATGTTAACAGTAAACTTATTATAGGAACTTACTCATTTTATTTTATTTTATTTATTTTTATTTTTTAAAGATTTTATTTATTATTTATTTGACAGAGAGACACCATGAGAGAGGGAACGCAAGCAGGGGGAGCGGGAGAGGGAGAAGCAGGCTTCCCGTGGAGCTGGGAGCCCGACGCGGGGCTTGATCCCACGATCCTGGGATCATGACCTGAGCCGAAGGCAGACGCTTAACAACTGAGCCACCCAGGCACCCCAGGAACTTACTTATTTTAAAGTATTTAAAGTATTTATAGTATGTGTACTTAATTTGAAATATAGTATATACATAAACATACCTACATAAGATAGGATTGTTGTAGAGTTAAATTAATTATTTAATACATGTAAAGTGGTTAGTTAGGACAACTTGGCATGTAGTAATTTCTCAATTAGTGTATTATTATATCTAAAGGTATAATATGTGTTACTAAAAGTATTAAGTGAACCTTTCAGAAAATGTGTATTTTCTTAGCAGCATATTCACTTACTTTATTTGAAAAATATAAACCTGTATTCCAGAAAGCCTTTTCTTTCCTTTTAAAAATTCCACTTCTGCTTTTTGTAATGAAGAATATTAGAAATAAGACTTCAAACCTTGAAAGTCCTAAATTTCTCTTTCCCCTTTTATTTTTAAATATTTCATAGGGGGGCCTGGGTTGCCCAGTTGGTTGGGCGTCCAACTCTTGATTTCAACTCAAATCATGATCTCAAGGTCGTGAGACGAGCCAAAATCAGGCTCGGTGCTGGGCATGGAGTCTGCTTAAGATTCTCCTCTCCCATACACACACACACACACACGTATATATAATAGAATCAAGTATTTCTGTAATAAAGACTAGAATATCATCAGTATGAAAATAATCTCACAATTAATGATTAGTTTGAATTATAGAACTTATGTACAAAGACAAAGGTAAGGTGGACCTGAACACATCCAAAACAGAATACAAGTTCTAGTGGTGGTTTCAGGTTATGTATCTTAAGCCTGTTTTCTTCCAGAAAAGAATCATATAATAAAGTTCTCACAAAATTATCAAAAAAATTATCTTAAATATCTGAAGGGTTTTTTTCTATCTTAGAAAGAAATGTCTTCACTTAATATCTTATGTATTCATATCACTTTAGAAAAAAAATCTAAAAACTATTTCAGTTTTTGAAATAAGCTTAAAGTTTTGACAAAGCTTCCTTTTATATCTGAAATTTTCTGAGCATTTAAATTATGATAGCATAAATAATGTTTTTGATTACTTTTCATTTTTTTATTTGAACTTTATATCTCCTATGGTATCAGCAGTACCCAAAGGAAGGTGGATGACCTTTAATGTCACATAGTCCTAGGTTAAGCCCTACCTCATCTATTTACTGTATGACCTAAGGAAGTTTAAGTGAAGTCTGAGACCTTTTTCCTTATCTGTAAAAGGGGAGCAGTAACTAATCCACAGTGTTGTTTGGTAGCTTGCATAATTTTTAATTTACTTAATTTATCTCATATATAGTGTATATTCAACAAATGATCGCTTACACCATCATTATTGTTTTTGTTGTGATTGTTAATATAAAATCCTTTGTAGAATATTAATGTGTTTAGATTTTGAGTTCTTACTTTTTTTTAAAGATTTTATTTATTTATTTGAGAGACAGTGAGAGAGAGCAGGAAAGGTGGGAGGACGGGAGAGGAAGAAGCAGGCTCCCCCCTGAGCAGGGAGCCTAGTGGGGGGCTTGATCCCAGGGCTCTGGGATCATGACCTGAGCTGAAGGCCGACGCTTAACTGATGAGCCACCCAGGCGCCCCAAGTTCTCATTATTCTTTAAACTAGATTGTAAACCTTTTAGTTTAGAGCAGTAGTCAACTTTGTGTTCTGCATAGTGTCTTAATGTAATACCTTGGGCCTACAATTCAATAAATGTTAATTTAATGAATGATTAAATTAATACATATCATGACCTGATTTCAGTCAGTTGGGTCAGAACTGTAGAAATTACTATGCTGACAACTTGCTGTATAAGAGAAACTGTTTTCTCAAATCATCTGGCCAGGCCTGAGTAGTCTGTAATAAATTGCTATGGAAATCGGATATATATCTAATAAATTTAAATTAATTTGATTAATTTTTCTTTAATTTTTACTTAAAAAAACAGCCTGCAGAAAAGTTGAATGGATAATCCGTTAAACATCTGTGTTCTTTTACATACTTTTTTTTTTGCTGGACCATGTGACATTTTACCTGTAAATACTTCAGCATGCCTCTCCTAAGAAAAGACTCTTCTTCTATGTAACCACAATACAATTATTACACTAAAGAAGTTTAATATTTTTTTTAAAGATTTTATTTATTTATTTGACAGAGAGAGACACAGCGAGAGAAGGAACACAAGCAGGGGGAGTGGGAGAGGGAGAAGCAGGCTTCCTGCTGAGCAGGAGCCCGATGCGGGCTCGATCCCAGGACCCTGGGATCATGACCAGAGCCGAAGGCAGATGCTTAATTGACTGAGCCACCCACGTGTCCCTCTTTTTTTACATTTTCATAAAATCTTTCAGTTTGACAGTCAAGAAGTCTGGGTAACTGGCAATAAATTTCAGGTTTTGGGTAGATTGTCCAATCCACATTTAGCTGTTGGAGACTGTCCAGTGCTTCCTGGATTGGATCCTAAATTTCTAATAAGAGGAGATAAGCAGATTGAAAAAAAAAGTGTAAATTCAGAGATTAAATTGATCTTCTGCATCTACACCTGGGGGAAGCAGGGAATGGACGAGAAAGGGATACCTTGGTTATTGGTTCACTGAAATAAAGAAATAAAAAATGAAATAGAGGTATTTCTAGAGCTATGGGAAGCACTTACAAATGTATTATTGGCTTGAAGTAAGGGTTTTGATGAGCTGTATAAAAATCTGAGGTTTATTTGATTCAGATAAATAGAAGGTATTTCAAAATGTTAAATTTATCACTCTACCCATGAAATCCAGTTTATTTTATAGCTAGTGTAAAATAACTGCACCACAGGTTAGACCATTTCATCAGAAATGTAATCCAGCTGTCCAGGGTTTATTTAAAGCCTCTGATATTTGATCTCTTCACTAAAAGAAGTTAGAACCATCAGAAAGCCGAGTTACCTGGGCCACATTTCCTAAGATCCCATGTATTATGACACATGATACAGTTATATAGGGCCTGACAGGCTAACGTCTGCTCTGTATAATTTCTTTTTTTTTTTTTAAGATTTTATTTATTTATTTGAGAAAGAGAATGAGAGACAGAGAGCCTGAGAGGGAGGAGGGTCAGATAGAGAAGCAGACTCCCCGCTGAGCAGGGAGCCCGATGCGGGACTCGATCCCACCTGAGCCGAAGGCAGTCACTTAACCATGCTCAGTATAATTTCTAATAAAAATGGACTGTGAAGATTAATTTATGGGCTGCCTGTAGTCAGAAAGAAAAAGACAGTATAAACAATGTTATGCAATTTGACTTTTCAGTCAGAATACTCAGATTCATAGGTCAAGCAATGTAAGGTGCTCAACTTTGAAATGAGAAAGCATCTGGTCTTCCTCCTCCTTTCTTGTGAACTTCATTAAAATTAAAAATTTTTTTTTGATATATTTTCAAACAACAGAAAAGCTGTGAGTAGTACAAAGTAGTCCCATATACCCCTCACCAAGTTTTCCCAAATGTTAACATTTTATCTTGTTGGCTTTCTCTCTCTCCACATACATAGATTTCCCCCTTGGATTTTTTAGTGTAACTTTCAGACGTGATGTGATGTCTCTTTACCCTAAATACTAAAATGTGTATTTCTTACAAACAAGGACCTCTTCTTACATAATTATAGTAAAAAGATCAAAGTCAGTATATTAACATTGATAAAATACTATCATTATCTAATCATCACATTTCACACCAATTGTCCTTAATAATGTAGTGATATCAAAAGATAATCTCAGATTATGCACTGCATTCAGTTGTTCTTTTTTTATATTAAAGGTATTATTTTATTATGCATAGTTTTATGACTGCTTACATACATATATACATAGTATACATATATATAGTCATATATATATATCACCTCCCAAAGTGACACACGTTGAAATTCAAAATTTTATATCTATTAAAGGAATTGAAACTCCAAAAAATCCTTTCCTCAAAAAAGTAGAGTTCGGGGCACCTGGGTGGCTCAGTTGGTTAGGCGATTGCCTTCGGCTCAGGTCATGATCCTGGAGTCCCTGGATCGAGTCCCGCATTAGGCTGCCTGCTCTGCAGGGAATCTGCTTCTCCCTCTAACCCTCCCCCCTCTCGTGTGCTCTCTCTCTCTCTCTCTCAAATAAATAAATAAATAAATAAATAAAATCTTAAAATAAAATAAAATGTTTAAAAAAAGTAGAGTTCGTATAATTTTGAATTTTTCTAAATAGTTAAGGTCAAAAACAAAATTGTATTTTTACAAGCATTTTTCTTGAGAAAGGAACACTAATACTTGTTAGAGGTCAGCATAATTTTTATACCAAATCATAACAAGAATATTACAGAAAGGAAAATTACAAGTTAATCTCTTTTTGTATCTGAACATGCATGCATACGTGCATTTAGCCTAAACAAAATTTTTCAAATAAATTCCAGCTGTATATAAAGAGGATAATATATTGTGACCAGGTGGGACCTATTGTAGTAATGCAAGGTTGGTTTAGTATTCAATCATTGCATCTTACCTCATTAAGAGAATAAAGGGGAGAACTCAAATGCTCATCTCAAAATTGATGAAGGAGAAGCATCTGATAGATTCAGCCCACATTTAAAACTGTTTAAAAATATAGAAAATTTTGAATAGAATGGAACTGTCTTAATTTGATATATTTTGTTTAAAAACACTTAGAGCATCCATTTTTAATGGTTATATATTAAAATATTTTATCCTGGGGGCACCTGGGCGGCTCAGTCATTGAGCGTCTGCCTTCGGCTCGGGTCATGATCCCAGGGTCCTGGGATGGAGCCCCGTATGGGGCTCCCTGCTCCACAGGAGGCCTGCTTCTCCCTCTTCCACTCCCCCTGCTTGTGTTCCCTCTCTCGCTGTCTCTCTGTCAAATAAATAAATAAATTCTTTAAAAAAAACAATAAAATATTTTATCCTGAGATTGGGAAGATTAAAAGGATGGCTCCCAAGACTAAGTATATTCAATACTATATTTGAGTTATAAGCCATTGCAATGAGCTGAGAGAAAAGATATAGACAGTATAAAGGAATAAATAGAACTGATGAATATGACATTATAATATATACAGAAAATCCAAAAGAATCTACAGATTGCATTAAAAAATCAAGTTAATTTCAAAGGTATTTTTTGTTTGTTTGTTTTATTTGATAGAGAGAGAGAGCAAGATCAGGAACACAAGCAGGGTGGGTGGGAGAGGGAGAAGCAGGCTTCCCGCCGAGCAGGGAGCCCGATGCGGGGCTCCATCCCAGGACCCTGGGATCATGACCCGAGCCGAAGGCAGACACTCAATGACCGAGCCACCCAGGCGCCCCAAGGTTTTTTTTTTAATTCAGGCAATGACTTGATGGGTATTTTTTAAAGCTGGCATATTTTATTTTTTGAAAAAAATTTAATTTACATTAATTAACATATAATGTATTAGTTTCTGAGGTGGAGGTCAGTGATTCATCAGTCTTATATAATAATACCCAGTGTTCATTACATCACGTGCCCTCCTTAATGTCCATTACCCAGTTACCCCATTCCTCCACTCTCCCCCCAGCAATCCTCAGTTTGTTTCCTATGATTAAGAAGAATCTCTTATGGTTTGTCTCCCTCTCTGATTTCATCGTTTCTTTTTTCCTCTCTTCCCCTACGATCCTCTGTTTTGTTTCTTAAATTCCATATATGAGTGAGATCATATGATAATTATCTTTCTCTGATTGAGTTCTCTCTTTAATCTTGCCAATTGGATGTTTTCAAAGAATGAAGGTCAGTTATTTTTGTAGAATGTCACTTAATTTGGGTTTATTCAATGTTTACTCATGATTAGATTCAAGTTATGCATTTTTAACAAGAATGTCACAGAAATGAGCTTGTGTTCTTCTCAGTGGATCTTATCTGGAGGCACATGATACCAATTTGTTCCATTACTGTGATCTTAACATTGATCACTTGATTAAGGTGGTATCTGCCAGGTTATAATTTATTCTTACCTTCTGTAATTTATTATGGTGAGATACTCTAGGACTATCTAAGTATTCTGTTTCTTCTCATTGATCTTTAGAATCCATTCATGATTCTTATCTGAGTGACATTATTATGCACTCAATTTTTAACCTAAACATCCTGTTTTATGTTTTATTACCTTTAAGGCACCTTGACTTTTGGGGGGCATAAAAAGTTGATCTTAAAAACTTTTTAAGTTCTAAAGAGTAAATGAATAAAACTTTTTAGTAGTAATGAAAAATGCCTTTGGCTCTATTTAATGTCTTATTGCACACTGTAGGCAAATGGTTAATTTTGGTTGAGAATGTTGGATTTAGGCTACTGTGTGGTAAAATGTGGGTATAGTATCTGGGATGTTGAGAAAAAGCAGGTATCAGGATGATGAAGCTAACAAAGCATAGAATTCCAAGGGAGCGTGACGTAGACTTCATTCCTTCTTTATCTTGCCCTTTCAACCTCTTATCTTCCACACAACATTATCTTACAAAGAACTTAATACAAAAGAAAGAAGCCCAACTCAGAAACTCAACAGAGACAAAGTAAAATAGAAGATAATCAACCAGTGATAACCTACTCCCTCAATCGAGGACCCAGTAGCTTTAAAGAAAAGAAAAAAGAATTGTTTATGAACCAGATAAGAAACCAATTACATTAAAGATTCTTTAGGATATACAAGAAACAAAACTCACAAAATCACCTCTGACTGGAGTTAATAAGTTATAATAAAAGTATACCCCATTCCTATGTACAGTTAATGATCGGATGGAAACATCAAAGTGTAGTCAAAATTAATTATGTTGATATATAAAATGCAAAGATCAGTATGATTTTAGGAAATCCAGTGAACTCATTTAAAAATAATTTAAAAATAGTTTTAAATTACAAAAAAAGAACAAACTTGAAAGAAATTCAAACAGAAATGTGAAAAAGCAAAATTGTCCTATACTCATTGTCCTTCCCATCTTTCAATCTCCTTACTGTCAGATCTGAGAGGTACATATTCTTAATAGTTTTGTGAGTATTTTCCAGATATAGTTTATATACATACAAGTGTATCTATAGTTCTATATATGTCATGTATATATACAGATGTATCAACTCATTTTTTAATAGTGGTATCATTTTTTTGGAATATATTTGATATGCATTGAAATACTCAGGTTTTATATATATTATTCAACCAGTTTTGATGAATACTTAGACACCAATCATTTCTGTTACCACAGCAAATTCCCTTGTGATTCTTCCTAGTCAGTATTACCTTCCCCCACTCCAGCAACTACTGTTTGTGTCATCATCGGTTAGTTTCTTTTACATATGAAATTACATAGAATAAGTTGGCTTCTTTCACTCAGTACTAGGTAGGTAGATTTGAACATCCTTAGTTTTTTGTTTTTTATTTTTAAAACAGCTTCATTGAGATATAATTCATATACCACACAATCCATCATCGAAAGCGTACAATTCAGTGGCTTTTAGTATATTTACAGTTGTACATGGATTACCCCAGTCAATTTTAGAAGATTTGCATTATCCCAAAGAGTAACCCTGTTCCCCTTAGCTGACACCTTCCAACCGCTCCATCCACTCTAGGCATAGGCAACCAGTAATTTACTCTCTATTTCTATGGATTTGCCTATTTTAGACATTTCATATAAATATAATCATGCAATACACAGTACTCTGTGACTGGTTTCTTTCATTTGGCATAATATCTTCAAGGTTTATCCTTGTTGTAGCATGTATTAGTACTTAATTCCTTCCTTCCTTCCTGAATAATATTCCATTGTCTGTACATAGCACATTTTATTTATCCAGTCACCATTTGGGATGTTTCCACTTTTTGGCTATTATGAATAATGCTTTTGTGGTCATTCATATATATGTTTTTGTGTGGGACATATGTTTTCATTTCTCCTGGGTACAGACCTACAGGTAGGATTGCTGAGTTGTATGTTAACATTATGGTTAACTTCTAGATAAATTGCCAAACATTGCTAAAGCAGCTGAACCATTTTACGTTCTCACTAGAATTGTATGAGAGATCCAATTTCTCTATATATTTTGGCTGACACTCATTATTCTATGTCTTTTATATTTTAGCCCTCCTAGTGGGTAGGTGAAGTGGTGTCTCACATGGTTAAAGATAGTAAGCATCTCTTTATGTGCCTATTAGCTATTTGGGTGTCTTCTTTGGAAAACTATTCATGTTCTAATGGGTTATTTGACTTTTATTGTTAACTTATAATTGTATATGTGTATTCTACATTCAAGACCCTTGAGGGGCGCCTGGGTGGCTCAGTCGTTAAACGTCTGCCTTTGGCTCAGGTCATGATCCCAGGGTCGTGGGATCGAGCCCCGCATCAGGCTCCCTGCTCCATGGCTCCCTCTCCCGCTCCCCCTGCTTGTGTTCCTGCTCTCGCTATCTCTCTCTGTCAAATAAATAAATAAAATCTTTTTTAAAAAAAGACCCTTGAAAGTTGTATGATTTGAAAATATTTTGCCCCAGTCAGTAGGTTATCTTTTTCTTGATGTGTCTTTTGAAGCACAACAGTACTTTTTTTTTTAAGGATTTTATTTCTCTACCTGAGAGAGAGAGAGAGAGAGAGAGAGAGAGAGCGCAGGCACGAGCACACAAGTGGGGGGAGGGGCAGAGGGAGAGAAGCCGACTCCTGGAGCTGGGAGCCCGATGTGAGGCTCGAACCGAGGAGCCTGGGATCACGACCTGAGCCGAAGGTAACCAGCCTCTTAACCAACTGAGCCACCCAGGTGCCCTAAAGCACAACAGTTCTTAATTTTGATGATGTTCAGTTTATCTGGGTTTTTGGTTGCTTGCTTGTGCTTTTGTTGTCATACCTAAGAAACCATTGCCTAATCCAAGTTTACAAATATACATAAGTTTTCTTCAAAGAGATCCTTGGTTTAGCTTTTACTTTATTTAAAAAAAATTTTTTTAGCTTTAAAATCTTTGATTCATTTTAAGTTAGTTTTTATATATGTTGTGAGGCAGGGTCCAACTTAATCCTTTGCAAGTGGATATCCAGTTGTCCCAACACCATTTATTGAAAAGACTATTTCCCCATTGAATTGTCTTGGAACTCATCATATTTTTGAGTTTCATTCATGTTCTTGTGTATATCAGTCCTTTGTTCCTTTTTATTGCTGAATAGTATTCCATTGTAAGAATATACCGCACTTTGTTTATTCACTCTTTCATTGATGGACATTTTGATTATTTCCGGTTTGGGGCTTTTACCAGTAAAGCTGTTATGAACATTCTTATACAAGGGTTTTTTTGGTGGACATGTGTTTCCATTTCTCTCAGGGAGTTGAATTGCTTAGTCATAGGGCAGGTGTATGTTCAGTCTTTTAAGAATCTGCCAAACGATTTTCTAAAGTGTCATTTTATACTCCCACTGCGAATTATGAGAATTCTTAGTTGCTCCACATCTTTTTTTTTTTTTAAAGATTTTATTTATTTATTTGAGAGAGAGAGAATAAGGGATAGAGAGCACGAGAGGGAAGAGGGTCAGAGGGAGAAGCAGACTCCCTGCTGAGCAGGGAGCTTGATGTGGGACTCGATCCTGGGACTCCAGGATCATGACCTGAGCTGAAGGCAGTCGCTTAACCAGCTGAGCCACCCAGGCACCCCAGTTGCTCCACATCTTGTGCAACATTTGGTTTGGTACCTTGTTCATTTAGTCATACTAATGATAGCTACATTCTTATGTTATCCATCATATGGCTCTATAATAACTATATTTTTGAACACTATTCTATATATTACCTAAAAATAGTAGCATTATTAAATTACATTAATATGTTGGGAAAAAACCCTATCATCCAAGAGAATTAATTTGCTTATAGTTTTTCATCATTATAGTTATTAAAATAAACATACTTGACTAAACACAGATTTTTAAAGGTATATAATCCATGTACCTGTCATATAATATTGAACCTATAAAAACAGTATGAACAAAAATAGAGGTAAAAGTGCAGTGCCGAGGGTTTTAAAAATTATTGCTCTTCTAAGCATTGGTGGTGAACTTTGGTAATTCCACAGAGGAAGCAGGATCGATCCTGCATTTTTGCCATTTGCCTTTAATCTTTGGATTAAAGCATAGAACACCCAAAAGAGGAATTGTAGTTCAGTATGTTTGATGATAGTGTACAAAATTTTGCTCATAGTTGGTCCAAAAAAGAGTTCACAGTTCTACTTAAGATAGATGGCATCCCATAAGAATGACAGTACTTGGAAATAAGAGCACCTACATAACATCAGTGATGTTTATGGTGGCACGGAGAATGAAAGAGTTATCTGGAAGCTTAAAACAAACAAACTTCCTAAGTGGTCAACATCATGAAAGAAGAAATATAAACATCCAAGAAATAGTTTTTCAATGATCAACCTCAAATAATTTGAAAATGCGCATTAAGAATGTTTTTTTTTTTATATGTGAATTTAGAAAGATAAAAGGACAAGATTAGCAAATGTAAGAAATTTGAGTTAAAATGGGACACTTGGCACTCTGAAAATAAATCAGTACTGTCTTTCTGGAGAGTAGTTTGGCTTAGAGTCTTGAAAGTATGCATGGCCAGGCACCTGGGTGGCTTAGTCGGTTAGGTATCTGTCCCAGGGTCCTGGGATTGAGCCCCACATCAGGCTCCCTACTCAGTGGGGAGCCTGCTTCTCCTTCTCCCTCTGCCCCTCCCCCTGCTTGTGCTTTCTCACTCTCTCTCTGTTAAATGAATAAATAAAATCTTTAAAAAAAAACTATGCATGCCTACTTCAGACTTAAAAAAATGAGAAATGTATCTATGTATTTTTAAAAAGATGTGGGACTCAATCCGAGGACCCTGGGATCATGACCCGAGCCAAAGGCAGATGCTCAACCGACTGAGCCACCCAGGTGCCCCTGTTATCTATATTTTTTAATTGAATAAAATAGGTTACAAAATGATATGGTATAGATCTCATTTTTGTTTTAAAAATACAGTGCATCAAATATCATATACATGAAAAAGGATCTGGGAGACTCATATTAGTTTTCCCTGAGCAAATGATTTGGAGTCTTTTTTCTGGTTTTCCCTATCTGCCAGTTTTTTTCCCCCCTGTAATGAGAATGTAATAAAATCAGAGAAATGTTAATTAAAATTAAAAATGCTAGCCTTACCATTGTGATTAAAGAGCAGTGACTACCACTCTGAACATTGTGAAAACTATTCCTTCTTGTGTAAATGTTCCAGTAAAGCCGTGAGGGCAGAAAAGTCTTGGGGAGAGGAGTTTGGGCTCTAGGCTACGACAGGTATATATATTTTTTTGACTTTTTATTTGAATATCATTTCTAATTTATAAAAATATTGCAAAATAGTACAAAGAATTTACCCAACATCCCCAAATGTTTAAGTTTTATTTTAATTTCATTATACTTAATATAGTGTTATATTAGATTCAGGTGTACAATATAGTGATTCAACAAATATATACATGATCAAGTCCTTATCATGTTATGTGTTCTCTTTAATCTCCATCACTTATTCCCAACCCCCCACCCCCACCCACGCCACCTCCCCTCTGGTAACCATCAGTTTTTCTCTATAATTAAGATCTGTTTCTTGGTTTGTCTCTCTCTCTTTTTTCCCCTTTATTTGTTTTCTTAAATTCCACATACAGGTGAAATCATATGGTATTTGTCTTTCTCTGACTGACTTCACATAGCATTATACTTTCTAGCTCCATCCATGTTGCAAATGGCAAGATTTCATTCTTTTATATGGCTGAATACTATTCCATTGTATGTGTGTATGTATATAACATCCTCTTTATCATCCATTCATCAATAAATGGACACTTGTGCTGCTTCCATAATTTGGCTATTGTAAATAATACTGCTATAAACGCAGGGGTGCATGTATCCCTTTGAATTAGTGTTTTTATATTTTTTGGGTAAATACTCAGTAGTGCAATTGCTGGATTGTAGGGTAGTTCTGTTTTTACTTACTGTTTTCCACAGTACCAGTTTGCATTCCCACCAATGGTTCAACAGGGTTCCTTTTTCTCCACATTCTCTCCAACACCTGTTGTTCATTGTGTTGTTAATTTTAGCCATTCTGACAGGGGTGAGGTGGTATCTCATTGAAGTTTTGATTTTCATTTCCCTGATGATGACTATCCCCAAATGTTAATGTCTTACATACTATGGATCGAAACTAGGACATTAACATTGATACAATATTATTTACTGTTCTAAAGACCTAATTCAAATTTGCCCAGTTTCCCCACTAATGTCCTTTTGGGGGGGTTCCCAGGGTTCAATTTAAGACTCATCACATTTAGTTGTCATTTCCTTAGTCTCCAAACTGTAATAGTTCTCAGTGTTTCAAAGCCTTTCATGGCATTGGGACTTTTGAAGAATCCTGTTCAGTTACTTTGTAGAATGTCCCTCATGTTAGGTTGTGTGATTCTCTCATGATTAAACTGAGGATATGCATTTTTGGAAAGAACCCACAGAAGCAGTGTGCCTTTCTCAGTGTATCATATCAGGTCTTATGTCTGAATTAACTTTGATTTCTTTTTTTTTAAAGATTTTATTTATTTATTTGAGAGAGAGAGAATGAGAGATAGAGAGCACGAGAGGGAAGAGGGTCAGAGGGAGAAGCAGACTCCCCGCTGAGCAGGGAGCCCGATATGGGACGCGATCCCGGGACTCCAGGATCATGACCTGAGCCAAAGGCAGTCGCTTAACCAACTGAGCCACCCAGGCGCCCTTAACTTTGATTTCTTGGCTTAAGTGTCTGCCATGATTTTTTTTAAAGGTGGGTGAGAGGTGGAGGGAGAGAAGCAGGCTCATGCCCAGTGTGGAGCCAAAACGGGGCTCAGTCTCACAACCCTGAGATCATGACCTAAGCCAAAATCAAGAGTTGGATGTTTAACCAAGTGAGCCCCCCAGGTGCCCCGACCTACCTGCTAATTTTAGTATTCATAGTATTCATACATAATTCTTGCTTCCAACAATTATTAATATGGTGCTTACCAAATGGTAATTTTCTACCATTCCTCTCCATCTATTAATGGGAATTGTACTGTAAGAAAGCACTGTCCCTTTTCTCCCATTTATTTATTCATTCAATTATATCAGTATGGACTCAGAGCTATTTGTTTTATTCTGTGGGCTATAATCCATCACTGATCATTAAATAAAGGGTTAAGGAAGACTTGCCATGTCAGGTTCCAATAAAAAAATAAGATTGATAAGTGTGGGATAGGAAGAAACAGTATATTTAACTGTTTAGAGGTAGTTTCTTGTTACTTTGGATACTTAAGCAAAGGTGATGAATCATTTAATAAAGGTAATGCAGAGATTGGGCCTGGCATAAGGAGGTGGATTCCATGTCCTTGAAGGTCTGTTCTAACCTTGAGATCCTCTCATCTGCTTAAGCAGAAAACACAGATGGTCACTTCATAACTTACCTACTAAGCTTGTGTAGTAAGGGTTTTTTTTTTTTTTAAAGATTTTATTTATTTATTTGACAGAGAGAGACATAGCTAGAGAGGGAAGACAAGCATGGGGAGTGGGAGAGGGAGAAGCAGGCTTCCCGCGGAGCAGAGAGCCGGATGTGGGGCTCGATCCCAGGACCCTGGGATCATGACCCAAGCCGAAGGCAGACGCCTAAGGACTGACCCACCCAGGCGCCCCTGTAGTAAGGGTTTTATATCAGAGCATGTTTAGCCTCTGGTGTATCTGTTGCGTAATTTGTAAAACCCAACCAGCACCCCAGGCAAAGGGTAAGGTGTGTGGAACCTCAATGTATATACTCTAAAAATGCCAGACCTGACAGTTCCCATCACTTTCACGTAGCTGGGTTCTTACTTCTTAGAACTAAACATAATGATGTGTAAGTTTATCTCAAGGTCACTTTTTCTTGGATGTGTAAAGGAGATTATTGCATTTATTCGCTGGTGTAGTAGTGTTGTTTTATGATTTGCTGCCTGTTGTACTTCAAACCTTTTCAACACTTCTTCCTTAGAATTTTAGCCTTGATTTATACCCCCCCAGCCATTTTCATTTTTTCAAATGAGTTCTATATTTGTCTTTGTTTCCATGGTTTCTGAAATATTTCCACAAAACAATAAGAGTTTTAACAAACTTATTTTATTTTCTTATTTTATGTTCTTGTATTTATTTATTTTACTATACAAAAAATATTGAACTCTAATTTTTAATTAATTAATTAATTAATTATTTTTAAAAGATTTTATTTATTTGACAGAGAGAGAGAGACAGCGAGAGAGGGAACACAAGCAGGGGGAGTGGGAGAGGGAGAAGCAGGCTTCCCATGGAGCAGGGAGCCCGATGTGGGGCTCGATCCCAGACCCCAGGATCACGACCCGAGCGGAAGGCAGATGCCTAATGACTGAGCCACCCAGGTGCCCCTATTTTTTTTTAAAGATATTATTTATTGATTTGACAGAGAGAGACACAGCCAGAGAGGGAACACAAGCACAGGGAGTGGAAGAGGGAGAAGCAGGCTTCCTGTGGAGCAGGGAGCCTGATGAGGGGCTTGATCCCAGGGTCCTGGGATCATGACCTGAGCCAAAGGCAGACGCTTAATGACTGAGCCACCCAGGCGCCCCAATATTGAAGTCTATTTAAAATTTTTTCAAATTTATTTTTCCCTACCTTTATTGAGATATACTTGACATATAATACCATGTAAGTTTAAGGTGTACAACATGCTTATTTGATAGACATATATATTGTAAAATGATTACCACATTTTTGTGTTCATTTAGAATATCATTGAAATTTTCTTCCCTTGTAGTAACTTGTAGCATTGGTCATAAATTTATTACTAGCCCAAACTTTACTCTTTTCTGTGTTTTTCAATTAATTGTTCGAGTTAGCAGGTCTTAGATGTTATTTCAATCTCTACGAGTCAAGTACTGCTCACCCCTGCCAAGGATTCTTTGTTTACCATATTTAATCCAGCTTTTAGTTCCACTGATTGCTCTTTCCCAAGCTCATTTGTTTGAATCAGTTTTGCAAGTATAATACCAAGAGGCCTGGTAGGAATTGCTTCATTATTAATGTCCAAATGTGTAACAACATCTGCTGAGGCTTCTTCATGCCTGGAGCCTCGTGTTCTCGAAACTCCTGTTAGTTTCCATGGCTGTCATCTCATTTGTTAGCAAAGCATCAAAATGGCTTTAAGAACAGGCCACAAAAGTTTTCCTGGCAGCTTTCCAGCCAGGTACAGAAGAGAGGTATTTTAGGGTCAGATTGTAACTTTGGAATTCATAACAGAGAGGTGAGAAAAATTTAGCAGTAAGAGAGAGCCCTCAATGTTCACAGACTAGGAGACTTTTTTCTGGTGTTATTTTTGTTTGTTTTTATTAAAAGCCCCTACACTCAGCTCTTTACAATCATCCTCAGTTGTATGATAGTAAAAGTGTGGCGATTTTCTGTTTTATGACACCAGTCTTTTGGGGACTGTGGAACTCAGAATCGTGTCCCTTTCTCATTTATGTTTTTATTCCTGTGTTTCTTAATTGGATTTATATTCCATGATGTTTAAGGTGTTTCTGAAGAATTAAAAGGTATATAGTCCCAGATTTGAATTTGTCCGTGATACCTGTCAAAGAACTACATAGAGGGTAGGGGGGAAATGCAGTGCCCTCTTCCTTGAGGTAGTAATGACTTATAACTTCAATGAAGTTTTTTGTAATGCCTTCATGTTTTCCTGTGGCATTTTGTTTGCACTTTGAAATACATAAAACAATGATGATAACACGCGTGCTGGTGTTTTATTCCAAATAATGTGAGCCCAAGCAGATGACTTTTTTTTTATGTTTTTAAGATTTATTTATTTGTTTGAGCACGAGAAAGCAAGAGCGCATGTGCAGGTGTGTACCAGAGAGGGGCAGAGGGAACAGGAGAGAAAGAGTCTCAAGTCTTGTGTTCCCTCTCTCGCTGTGTCTCTTGACAGAGAGAGACACAGCGAGAGAGGGAACACAAGCAAGGGGAGTGGGAGAGGGAAAAGCAGGCTTCCCATGGAGTAGGGAGCCCAATGTGGGGCTCGATCCCAGGATTCTGGGACCATGACCTGACCTGAAGGCAGGCGCTTAGCTACCCAAGCGCCCCAATAAATAAAATCTTAAAAAAAAGAGAGAGAATAATATTGAAAGACAGGAAGAGAATCAGTAGTAAATTTAAAAGAGTCTATGTCTTTTATTTATTTTTAAAGATTTTATTTATTTATCTGAGAGAGAGAGAGAGAGAGAGTGAGAGAGCATGAGCGCGGGGAGGAAAGGGAGAAGCTGACTCTCCGCGAGCAGGGAGCCCATTGTGGGGCTCTATCACAAGACCGTGGGATCATGACCTGAGCCGAAGGCAGATGCTTAACCAACTGAGCCACCCAGCCGCCCTGAGTCTGTCTTTTAAATTAATAGAGGAAAAGAGAATAAAATAGAAAAATAACCCATTTAGCAAAAAAACTACCAGCACCAAACATTTATTATTACATTGTGACTATAAAATGTAGTCACCATCTAAAAGAAATGACTCGGATTATGTAAATAAAACAAAGTCTATAAATTAAATGATTTGTTGTCTACAAGGAACACTCCTAAAGGAAAGAGAGTTGAAACTCAGAGGATGGGCAAAAATATTCCAGAGAAATATAAACAAAACTAGAACATGCTACTATTTTAAATTTAAATTCTTCATAATTATTGCCATCTCTAAATTTAAAAATTGAACCAAGAGTAACAAGTTTATCACATCTAGATATTATCAATTATTCTTTGTCAATCTGACATTTTAAAATTGAATTTAAAAATTATTACTGAGGGTTTGTTTTTCAGCTTTATTGGGGTATAATTGACAAATTTGTATGATGTTTAAAGTTTGTAGTGTGGTGTTTTTTTTTTTTTTTTTAAAGATTTTATTTATTTATTTGAGAGAGAGAGAGAATGAGAGATACAGAGCACGAGAAGGAAGAGGGTCAGAGGGAGAAGCAGACTCCCCGCCGAGCGGGGAGCCCGATGTGGGACTCGATCCAGGGACTCCAGGATCATGACCTGAGCCGAAGGCAGTCGCCCAACCAACTGAGCCACCCAGGCGCCCCTGTAGTGTGGTGTTTTGATACACATATACACTTTGGTAGGATTCCCTCCATCATAGTAACATCATTACCTCACAGATTTACCTTTTTTTTTTTTTAGTGAGAACATTTGAATTCTACTCCTTTAGCAAATTTAATTATATAATACAGTGTTATCAACTATAGTCACCACGTTGTACATTGGATCCTCAGACCTTTTTCACCTTATAACTGAAAGTTTATACCCTTTTTACCAACCTCTCCCTATTTCCTCCACCCTCCAGTCCCTGGCAGTCACTTTTGTACTGTTTCTGTGAGTTTGCCTTTTTAAGATTTTAGATTCCAAATACAAATGTTCCCATGCAGTATTTGTCGTTCTCTCTCTGACGCATTTCATTTAGCATAATACTCATAAGGATCATTCATGTTCATCCATGTTGTTTCAAATGACAGGATTTCCTTCTCCTTTTGTAAGGCTGAATAAATATCCCTGTGTGTGTGTGTGTGTACATATATACACATATTCTCATTTACTTTATCCATTCATCTGTCAGACACGCTAGGTTGTTGCCTTACCTTGGCTGTTGTGAATAATGCTGCTACCTCATGGAGGTGATATCTCCTTTTGGTTTTGCATTTATGTGATGATTGATAATGATTAGCACCGGGACACCTGGCTGGCTGAATTGGTAGAGCATCTGACTCTTTTTTTTTTTTTTTTAAGATTTTATTTATTTATTTGACAGAGAGAGGGAACACAAGCAGGGGGAGTGGGAGAGGGAGAAGCAGGCTTCCCGTGGAGCAGGGAGCCCGATGCGGGGCTCGATCCTAGGACCCTGGGATCATGACCTGAGCTGAAGGCAGACACTTAACGACTGAGCCACCCAGGCGCCCCTTGGCCATCTGCATTTTAGTTGTTGGAAAAAAAATCTATTTAGGTCCTTAATTTTATTTATTATTAATGAAGTGAGATATCTTTTTGTAGAAAAATTAATACTGGAATTCGGCATACGTAGTTTCTGGATTTTATTTCAGTTTTGTATGCCTTTATAATTTATTCATTTATTTTATTTATTTGAGAGAGGGAGAGTGTGGCAGGAAGGAGCAGAGGAGAGGGACAGAGCTCAGACATGGGGCTTGAGCTCAGAGCTCACAGCCCAACAAGGGGCTCTTATCCAGGACCCTGAGATCAGGACATGAGCCAAAATCAAGATCAGATGCTCAACTGACTCAGCCACCCAGGCACCCCATGCCTTTATAAAAGAAAAAACTACAACAACAACAACAACAACAACAACAACAACAAACAACTTTATTATAAAAGGAACAGATACTGGGGCGCCTGGGTGGCTCAGTTGTTAAGCATCTGCCTTCGGTTCAGGTCATGATCCCAGGGTCCTGGGATCGAGCCCTGCATGGGGCTCCCTGCTCAGTGGGAAGCCTGCTTCTCCCTCTCCCACTCCCCCTGCTTGTGTTACCTCTCTTGCTGTGTCTCTGTCAAATAAATAAATAAAATCTTAAAAAAAAAGAACAGATACTAGTTGAAAAAAGTTAAAATATCACAGGGCTGAAAGTTCCAATTCCCATTTTCTTTCTCCCTTCCTCCCCATCCCTTTTATTTCACAGCAATAACCTTAGGACTACTTTGTTGTGTATCTCTTCAGATGTTTTATTATTTTATTTTAAAATTATTTTTAAAAGATTTTATTTTTAAATAATCTCTTCACCCAACATGGGGTTTGAACTCACAACCCTGAGATCAAGAGTGTCATGCTCTTGGGGCGCCTGGGTGGCTCAGTTGGTTGGGCGACTGCCTTCGGCTCAGGTCATGATCCTGGAGTCCCGGGATCGAGTCCCACATCGGGCTCCCTGCTCAGGGGGGAGTCTGCTTCTCCCTGTGACCCTCTTCCCTCTCGTGCTCTCTATCTCTCATTCTCTCTCTCTCTCAAATAAATAAATAAAATATTAAAAAAAAAAAAAAAAAGAGTGTCATGCTCTACCAACTTAGTCAGCCAGGGGCCCCTCTTCAGATGTTCTAAATCTACACTTAGAGATTTCTCCTCAACCGTCCCCAGGTACACACACAGAAGACTGTATCCTATGTTCCTCTTCAGTTGGTCTTTTCATGAAATTTTTGGATCTTTTGCCATTTCAGTACATGGTATTTCATGGGCTACCTAGAATTCCATTGTACAGACATATCATACCATACTTCATTCACCTAGTCCTGTATTGTTTTTGAGATATTTCCTGTACAGTGCAGCTCAAACAAGTCTCCCATAAACATTTTTGTATACTTTTAAAAAAATTCTTTTTCTTATTAAGGACATATCTAAATCTGGAAATATTTTAAAATTGTTACTTCTTTTTAAAAAAAAATTTTATTTATTTATTTGAAAGAGAGAGACACAGCGAGAGAGAACACAAGCAGGGGGAGTGGGAGAGGGAGAAGCAGGCTTCCTGCTGAGCAGGGATCCCAATGCGGGGCTCAATCCCAGGACCCCGGGATCATGTCCTTAACCGAAGGCAGATGCCTAATGACTGAGCCACCCATGTGCCCCTAAAATTGTTACTTCTAATAGAAGGAGAAGGGTAAGGCAAAATTTCCATCATTGTACTTATTTTATGGAAATAAAAGGAGGGGAAAAAAGGAGTGTACTCATGATAGGAATTTGTATTGATGGGTAGTACCTCTTAGCTTCATGACTTGCCAGTAGGTGCTTATCTGGATTTCTCTTCTTGACTTGACAAGACTGAGTCATGCATTAAAAGGTCAGTTAGGTAGAAGAGGACCAGAGCTCCGGTGAAGGAGAAAGGTGTTATATACAGACTGAGTGGTGGTAGATGAGCATGGAGTCATTTAGTGATGGTAGGTACTGGAGACTGTTTTGCAGGAGGCAAGGAAAGACTAGAACAAGTTTACCTAAATTAACTTCTTTTTCCTAACCGATCCTGCCACGTGAGGTGTCTGGTTCCAGAAGAGCCATCTTCTGAAAACAAGTATTTGTAAAATCAACATTTGGAAAGGAAGGATTTTTCCTTTATTCTAAAATAATATTTACAAGTCAGTAAAGCTAAATTGGAAAATCTCTCCAGATTAAACCACCCTGTGAATTTTCTTCTAAATTCATTTGTGTACTTATTTATTCTTATGATAATCATCCAGCTTTTTAAATAATCATTTTAAGCAGAAAACAAGTTGAGAGAATAATGCAGTGAACACCACTATGTCCATTACTGCAATTCAATATTTGACTTTTTGTATGTGTATAAACCACTGGTAAGTTGCAGGTTATCATCTTTAAGGTTAAGTCCTACCATACAATCATACCATTATTAAGATTCCCTGATATTATCTAATATCTAGTATAGACTTAGATTTTCCCATTTGTTCCCAAAATAAAACACATTTGTGAACCTAGAGGACAGTCACGAAAATCTCGCCTCTGGGGACTAAAGTCCAGGATGAAGAGACTGTATTGCAAACAGATAAGTAGGTACAATCAATTGATATGATAAATATCTGTGCCAAGATAGTAAAGGAAGGAGTGTTCAGTTTTATCTGAGCAGAGCTGGGGGATAAGAAATACTTGAGTTTGCCCGCTGGGGGATTGTTAAAAATTGTTGATTTCTACCAGATACCTTTCTTCTAGTTTTAAGTGTTTTTTGGGCAAAATTGATGGGGGAGGGTTGAATGAAGAAAGGGCATTCTACCTTAAGGCTGCTACTCAAGAAAGGACTGGGCTGATTAAAATAGCCTTAGGGGACGCAAGGCTGGGGGTGGGGCTGGTCTGAGGATACTGCTGTTTTAAGGTACAGTCTGTAGAATTTCGCCAAGGCTAGGATCTTGGAGACCTTTCTTGCAGTACTAAAAAATGTGAATTTTGCTCTGGTGGTTAGTGTTTCCCAGGTTGCCTTACCTTACTGCTCTTTGAGTCCTTATAGAGTTTCTACCTTCAGATTAAGGGAACCTTGCTGGGGCTAGTTTAGAATTTCGTTTTCTAAAAACCCCTAGGGTGATGTTGATGTTTAGCCAGGTGTTTGTGGAATGCAGCCTAAAGCAATGAGATTTGCATTTAAAATGATCTCTGTAAATAACTGCATATCTGATCATTGAAATTTGTGTTGTACAAATGAAGAAACTGACTTTGTGATTTTATTTAATTTTAATTAATTAATTTTTTTAAGGATTTTATTTATTTATTTGACAGAGAGAGAGACAGTGAGAGAGGGAACACAAGCGGGGGGAGTGGGAGAGGGAGAAGCAGGCTTCCCGCCGAGCAGGGAGCCCGATGCGGGGCTTGATGCCAGGACTCTGGGATCATGACCGGAGCCGAAGGCAGACACTTAACAACTGAGCCACCCAGGAGCCCCTAATTTTAATTGATTTAAAATTTAAAATTGAATTAAAGTGAAATATTTTTTATTAAATACAACTTTGTTTTAGTACCACTACATTTTACTTTAACCATTGAAAATTTAGCAATGAATTAATTTGCAGTATGTATAAAATATACACTGAATTTCTTGGATTTAATATACAAAAAGTAAAATATCTTCATTAATTTTTATATTACATGTTGAAATTATATTTTTTATGGTGGCTTAAATAAAAATATATTAAAATTTGTTTCACCTGTTTCCTTTTACTTTTAAGAAATAAACCTCCTAAAACCTTTGAAATTATTTTCTGTAGCCCACATTGTATTTCCATTGGACAGTGCTTCCTTAGAGTTACAGTATATGAAGGTTTGGGAGTCCTACAGACTGGAACTCAATCCCAATTCTGAGTTTAATCCACTAAGGGTAGTAGGTGAAAGGTTAGGTTCTGAAAATGCTTGTTACCTAACATTCACTAGAATGTAATATCCAGGGGTACCTGGGTGGCTCAGTTGGTTAAGCATCTGCCTTTGGCTCAGGTCATGATCTTGGGGTCCTTTGAGTCAGCTCAGCAGGAAGTCAGCCTCTCCCTGTCCCTCTGCCCCTGTGCTCCCCCACTCCATTCTCTCTCTCTCTCAAATAAATAAATAAAATCTTTAGATTTTATTTATTTATTTGAGAGAGAATGAGAGCACAAGCAGGGGGAGTAGCAGAGGGAGAGGGAGAAGCAGGCTCCACGCTTGAGCAGGGAGCCCAACACGGGGCTCAATCTCAGGACCCTGGGATCATGACCTGAGCCGAAGGCAGATGCTTAACAGACTGAGCCACCCAGGTACCCCTAAATAAATAAAATTTTTAAAAATAATAAAGAATGTGGGCGCCTGGGTGGCTCAGTTGGTTAAGCGACTGCCTTCGGCTCAGGTCGTGATCCTGGAGTCCTGGGATCGAGTCCCGCATTGGGCTCCCTGCTCGGCGGGGAGTCTGCTTCTCCCTCTGACCCTCTTCCCTCTCGTGCTCTCTATCTCTCATTCTCTCTCTCTCAAATACATAAATAAAATCTTTAAAAAAAAATAAAGAATGTAATATCCATAAGAACTGGTACCTCTCATTTTAACTCTCTCATTAACCATGCGTACAACATGTTACGGGTACTCTTATAAATATTTGTAGAATGAATCCACTAAGGCAAAAAGCAGTAGAAATGAAGATCTCAGGATGAAAGGAAGAGGTTTTAAGTAAGACCCCCGAATTCATTGGCTGAATTTGGGTGTTGAATGGAGGAGACTTCCGAGGAGACTCATGAGTTATTATATTAGGTGAGTTTTGGGGTTAAAGCAGGGTTGGGGTAGAGGTAACTCATTAAGTTTTAGATGTGGTTGAGTTTTGATTGCCTGATGATGATGTCCAGTTGGTGGATGACCGAGTTTGAGGTTTAGAGGAAAGATCTTGTCTTGCTGTGGGAGTCATCGGCAAATAGGTTTAGACTGGAAGCCTGTATCTAGATAAATGGGGAGCCTGGAGAGAAGGCAAAGGGGAACACTGCCCTTTATAAGTGGGCAGAAAATCCAGGAAAGGAGATTGAAATGTAGTGTGGAGAATTGAAGGGAGAACGTTAAAGATGTGAGCAGCAGTATTAAAAGATATTCTGGCAGTCCATTGAATTTGACAATTGGGACTATATTGGTGAGTCTTGGGCAGTTTCAATGAGGTGGTGGCCGCAGAATCCTAATTATAGTGGGCTGAAGAGTGGGTGATACTGAGGGCAGGCAATTATTTGAAGGCCATTTTTTGTAAATTGGTGCAGTCAGATAGGGTGAGAGCTAAGGGTTTTGTTTTCTTTAGCTAGAAAAGCCTTAAGTTTGTTATAGCCTGTGGGGAGGCAGCTAGAAGGGAAAGATTTGCAGATCTTGGTACTTTGGCTCCAGAATGCTCTCTGATTTTTCTGTTAGGAATGTGTAAATACCTCTGTGCATAGCATCACCAGCTAAGTGCTAAATAAATACTCAGTATTCTTGGAGCTTATGTTCTTAGAAAGCCTAAACAGAAATCGACACTTTTTTTTTCTTTAAAGGGAAACATTGAGGAAGGAGACCCAAGGCCACATGAGCAATATTGGAAAGAACTGAAAGTTGAAATCTTTATTGGTGCCTTGTAGGATCACGAATTAACTAGTTATCTGAGGGCCTTCTGGATGGAGTTGGGTGAGACAAGGTCCTTGAATTCATCTTTGATGATGAGGGAGCATTCCAGACAAAATGACTTGATAGAGGCTAAATCCTAGTGGAAAACAGGATTTGTCTTAAGACCAGTCTCCTGAAATCTTGAGGAGCATTTAAATGCCCTAAAAAAAAAAAAAAAGATATTTGCAGCCTGCCTTCTATCATGAGCCTTGACAGTATGAGTGCATATAAATTGCATTTGTCAAACTAGTATGATTGACTCTAGTCTGAATGAATTAGATAATCGGCGATTTTTGTGTTCTTTTCATTGTTTTTTAAAAATTAATGTGGTACTTCACGTTGGGGTATTATTTAATACACATAAGTTTTCGGGGCACCTGGCTGGCTGAGTTGGTAGAGCGGCATTGGAGCCTACTTAAAAAAAAAAAAAAAAAAAAAAAAAACCCAGTAAGTTTTCAATGAACCTTCTAATGATACAAAACTGAAAATTTTGAGTAAAGAGTTAGGAAAAAGGTAAATTAAATCAGATTTATCCATAAGTAAGGAGGGTTATAGTCTAGGGAACATTTGGAGAGAAAATAGTGACCTCTGATCATATCCTGAAGAGTTGGACTGTAAATTGGCTTCTAATTTCACCCAACTCTCCTTGATAATGTGGTGTGAACCCAGTGTGCATATGCTGAATTTGCACAAAAGGTGAGAATATTTTGAATAGCAATGCTATTCTGTTACAACTTAAAAACAGGTGAATGAAAGTAGGCCAGTGGGTTCAGAAAAACAATAATTCACACAACCATAGGAATTGAGTTCTTTTAAGTTTTAAGTGTCGACGGTAATCTTGGGTCAGTAAACATTACTAAATATTAGTAACTAATGGAATACATCATAAATGTTAATTATTACTTAAAGAGCAGTGCCTTGGGAGAGACCTCTAGTTTGATTCTGGGTCTGAGAGTATTGATTTGACTTTGCCTAGTTACTTAAACTTTCTAAATCTTATCAGAAGAATGGAGATACTAATACTATACTTAGGAAAAGCAAAGGAGATTAATTCTTATAAAACATTAATGAGGGCGCCTGGGTGGCTCAGTCGGTGATCCCAGGGTCCTGGGATGAGTCCCACATCGGTCTTCCTGCTTGGCAGGGAGCCTGCCTCTCCCTCTCTCACTCCCCCTGCTTGTGTTCCTGCTATTGCTATCTCTGTCTCTGTCAAATAAATAAATAAAATCTTAAAAAAAACAACAACACATGAATGATGATGCCTGGCAAGCAGTCAATGCTCAATACATGAATAATAGCTACTAATAAATATTTTTTTTCTTAATTGTGGATTTGAGACTGGAGTTAGTAGGTTTTTGCTATATGTTGAAGGACATGTAACAAAAAAAGAACTACCTATTAGGTGTTTTTCCCCTAAATAGTCAGTTCATTTCCACACATAGTAAGGTCCAACAATATGTATAAATGCATTATTTCATTTAATCTTCACAATAAACTGGTTCAGTGAATGCTGTTGCTCGTCCTGATTTATCTTAGGGAAACTGAGGCTCAAAGAGGCTTCATAGAGCAAGGGCTCCCTCTCAGCCACCTGGTTGGTAAGTGATGGAGCAGGGAAAGTAGCCAAACTTTGTCTGATTCCATTAAAGCCCCATTCTGAAAAATCTGTGAAACATAAAGAATAAACTACACTGGACACAGAGTTGGTTATAACTTTAAGCATGGGGAAGACTGTTCATGAGAAGGGTGAAGAATGAACAGACAGTGGGTTTGGCTTTGGAGTCCTCCTAAATTGTAGGCTCAGGGTGACACATCTATAACCTGGGGACAGAGGCACAGAAACCTGGAGCTCCCAGGGACACCTAGATTTTAGAGTTTCAGTTGAGACTCTCCTTGGAGGTCTACAAAAGAGCAGGTTAAGGAATGATGGAATTTGGCAATTGAGGGCTCACGTGTAGAACCTTGGGGTAGCCATTTAAGACATTTGAAGGAGGAGGGAATTTGATAGGATGATAGCTTGAGGCAAATTTCGGGTCTGAAAAGGTTTTTAGTCTTTTTGACTTGGAATAAATTGTACTGGCTCAAAGCTTCGGAGGAAGATGGAAGGAACAAGGACACCTGGGACTAGAGAGGTTTCATTCTTAGGTCAGTTTTGTATACATTCATAACCCATCTACAATTTACATGTTTTTGGATTAAATAGAAATTGTCCCTCCCTCTAACAATCTGCTTCCCCTCCTCTGGCCGCCGCCCCTCGCCCCGCCCCCAGTTAAAGACTTTACGTTGGATTCTGAGACCCTGTGGCCAAATGAGGGTGGAGTTTTTGTTGGGGGTAGGAGTAAAAAAATTCGAATAGAAAAGAAGTCTGGATGTGGTGGATGGAAGTGGAAAAGGAGCTTTCAGAGTCTCTGGGATGACTTTTGTTCAGCCCAGGCGTGGAAGAGCCCTAAGGCTTCATGGCACCCAGGTCGGACATGTGGGGATAAGTACAGACTCAGTCGCATAGACCCCACCCTCTCCTGCCTTTCTATAAACTTTGGACGTCTTATAGGGTGGCTGTAGGCAAGCTGCAGAAAACAGAACAGAGACAAAGCTCAAATATGAGGGCTACAAAACGTGGTGGGGTGGGTGTCCTCTTTTTATGCCTCAAAAAGGAAAAGAACTAGACAGTTGTACTGCTGCAGGAAAATAAGGTAACTGTTTTGCAGGTCCCCTTTGAAGAAAGATGTGTGTGTGTGTGTGTGTGTGTGTGTGTGTGTGTTCAGTGTTGATTTTAGCTTTGGTGAATGGCTGGTTTATCTTTCTTTTAATTTCAGTTTGGGTTTGTTCGAAAGCAGTTGTGCAGAGCAGGGGCTGACCTCCACACTTCTGTGGGAATGTGGGGGGTCAAATACCGGATCCAGCATGATTGCATCATTTTAAAGTCAACATAAATGGAGCCACCAGTGGTTCTGAATTTTTTTCTCCAAACACTTAATTTTCAGGTTGAGAACATAGGTCCTGAGAGTGTCACATCTAATCAGGTATACATACTTTATGGGCTGCTCCTTGTCTTCTACGTCTTAGTTTTTCTTTTTTTTTTAGGGCTTATTTATTTATTTGAGAAAGAGTACGCGAGTGGGGGGGAGGGGCAGAGGGGGAGAGAGAGAGAGAGAAGCAGACTCCGTTGTCAGTGCAGAGCCCAATGTGGGGCTCTCGTGGGGCTCTATCCACCTCGCGACCCTGACATCATGACCTGAGCCGAAATCAAGAGTTGCACGACTCAACCTATTGAACCACCCAGGCGCCCCTTCTACACGTTAGTTTTTTTAATTCATCAAAGTGGATGAAGATCAGTTCTTGATTGCTGGGAGAGGGTAAAAAAAATCTTAGATATTATGATGGGACCACATTACTACATATCTGTGGAATTAAAATTTCCTGGGGAAGGCTATTAGGGAAAAAGTGTTTTAAAAGACTACTGGGTGGGGGGTGAAAAAAGAAAGCAAAAAAAAAAAAAAAAAAAACCACCAAAAAACCCTAAAGGCAGGTTGAGAAACACTGATCTGCGTGCAGTAAGGTCATAGTCTTGTGGACCATGTCTCTGTACATGCTTTGAAAGACTTTTCCATGTGATCTGAGCAGCTGTTTCTTGATACAGGAAATACAGCATGTATGTAATGTGAGTGTTGGGAGAGGCGACAGTCAGATTCTGTCCAAAGGGCATAGTCATTTCAGAATAAAATACCACTTTGCTCAATGCCATTTGAGCTAATGCAAGAGTGGGTGTGAGTGTCACTATGATAGGAATGTGGAAAATGAGAAAACAGGGTGCTTAGCAACTGTTGGACCCAGATCTGATCTAAGGTGATCAACATTCTTGTCGGTTCAGAAGGGGTAAGGGACCCAGTGCAACGTATAGTCTTGTGCCTAGCATAGAGCGCAACGCAGAGAACTGGAAGAATTTGAATTACTGTCCTTTCTTTCTTTCTCTTTCTTTCTTTCTTTCTTTCTTTCTTTCTTTCTTTCTTTCTTTCT